>NC_064631.1:559623686-559923686 GCF_023864275.1 Schistocerca cancellata | reverse complement strand
TGACCAGAAGTCTCGTTCCTCCTGCCACCGAATTTCACTAATTCCCACTATATCTAACTTTAACCTATCCATTTCCCTTTTTAAATTTTCTAACCTACCTGCCCGATTAAGGGATCTGACATTCCACGCTCCGATCCGCCAGTTTTCTTTCTGCTGATAACGACATCCTCTTGAGTAGTCCCCGCCCGGAGATCCGAATGGGGGACTATTTTACCTCCGGAATATTTTACCCAAGAGGACGCCATCATCATTTAATCATACAGTAAAGCTGCATGCCCTCGGGAAAAATTACGGCCGTAGTTTCCCCTTGCTTTCAGCCGTTCGCAGTACCAGCACAGCAAGGCCGTTTTGGTTATTGTTACAAGGCCAGATCAGTCAATCATCCAGACTGTTGGCCTTACAACTACTGAAAAGGCTGCTGCCCCTCTTCAGGAACCACACGTTTGTCTGGCCTCTCAACAGATACCCCTCCGTTGTGGTTGTACCTACGGTACGGCTATCTGTATCGCTGAGGCACGCAAGCCTCCCCACCAACGGCAAGGTCCATGGTTCATGGGTGGTCTCAATAATTATATAACAGAAAAGTCATCGCGTTTCAGATTTTAACTTATGCATAACTTATGTAACAGAAAAATCATCACATTTCAGATTTTAACTTATGTAGCAAATGTGAATACCATGAGCTTTAACTGACGATCGACACTAGTAGTACGCAAAAAGGGGATGTAACAGATGAGACTTCTGCAGTTCTGAGTGAATCCTTATGCGCTCAAAAATGCGGCATCACGTGCGTTCATTACCTTGTCGGTGTTCGCCAGGGGGCGGCGGCCAGTGCAGCTCCATCCACCTCACCGTCTCCGAAGCAACTCTCTCCTAACTTCTCCTTACTACAATTTACCGAAGTTGGTTTAAAAAAAAACTATCTGGCTGTGTTTTCATCTGACCAATCAGGGTTTCAATGTTATCATTAAGCACCGCCTACAAAAATTCTGTCTATCCAATGAGAAACGTTATACTTTTCATGGTGGGGCAATGATTGTAAAGTTTGCAACGTAACAGAGACGCGAGAAAGTCTCACGCTAAAACTTGCAGGTGGTGTGGCCCTTTTAGTGTTATCGTAAGATCTATACTGTTCTTCTGGAGGGCTCTATCTTTTAACATGGGCTGGGGGGTGGTCCTGGCGGTTACTTTTCGTGGTGGGGCAATGTTTTTAACGTTTGCAACGTAACAGAAACGCGAAAAAGTCTCACGCTAAAACCTGTGGCTCGTGTGGCCCTTTTTGTGTTATCCTAAGATCTATACTGTTCTTCTGGAGGGCTCTAGCTTTTAACATGGGCTGGAGGGTGGTCCTAGCGGTTAGCTGGAGACGTGGGTGTCCGTCCCTTATCGTAGGGCCTTCTAGCTTAACACGGTTCTGCTCTCGGCTTCTGTTCTCGTTTCTCCCCTCGGAACTGCACCTGTCTCACGGTGGGAAGGTATGATATGCATTTAGGCATCCTTGTGTTAGTCTGTGGTATTCCTTTGCTCACTCTTTACTCGTATTACTTTAGTTAATTTATTGTCACGATTTATTCGGAGCTATGTGACATACTATTGGATTTGCTTATCATGTCAGGGTTTTCATGGAAGGTGTTGGATTTGCCTGACACCTTACAAGTTTTTCTAATTACATTTTTGTAATGTGTTTATCTGACATGTTCCACACCCAGGAGGATCCCCACTTTTGTGGGTCTATGAAATGCATAATTAATCTAATGTAATCTAACCTAAAGAGATCCGCAGCGAAGTGGACAACGTCGCTCAGGTTGATGCCGTGTTCCTTGATTTCAGTAAGGCATTTGACACCGCCCCGCATTGCCGTTTGATGAAAAAATACGAGCTTACGGAGTATCGTTGCAGACTTGCGATTGGATTCAAGACTTTCTTGCAGATAGAACAACATGTCGCTCTTAACAAAATCGACAGATGTAACGGTGGTATCCGGAGTATCACAGGGAAGTGTGATCGGACCATTGCTGTTTACAATACACAAAAATGATCTAGTAGAAAGCGCCGGATGTTCTTTAAGGCTATTCGCAGACGATGCAGTTGTCTATACCAAAGCAGTAACGCCAGAAGATAGCAAGAATTTGCAGAACAACCTGCAGAAAATTGATGAATGGTGTATGCTGTGGTAGTTGACCCTGAACGTAAATTAATGTAACATATTGCGCATACATAGGAAAACAAATCCACTACTGCACAGCTACACTATTAATGACAAACAGCTGGAGACAGTGTCTGCCGTAAAATATCTAGGCGTAACTATTCAGAGCGACCTTAAGTGGAATGACCACATAAAACAGACAGTGTGAAAAGCAAATACCAGACTCAGATCCATTGGAAGAATCTTAAGGAAATGTAACTCATCTACTAAAGAAGTGTCTTATAAGGCGATTGTTCGCCCGATTCTTGAGTATTGCTCATCCATCTGGAATTCCTATCAGGTAGGGCTGACAGAGGACACAGAGTAGATCCAATCGAAGAGCGGTGCGTTTCTTCACTGGATCGTTTATCTGGCGAGAGAGCGTTACGGAGATCATAAACAAACTCCACTGGTAGACTGCCAACTGATTATTCACAGCCGATACAAAAGAGTTACATGTTTGCACCTATTACTGTCCTTCAAAGTATTCACCAGCGTTGTTTGGAATAACAAAGTCACAAGGACTTAAGTCCGAGGTGTATGGTAGATGGTACAGTACTTCACAGTTCCATCGACCGAACAGAGCAGCCACAGCTTGCGCTGTATGCGTCCGCGCATTGTCGTGCAAAATGAAGGGTGGCTTGCGCATAAAGTGTCGCCACTTCTTTCGCAAAGCTGGTCGCAGTAATACTGTGCATTTGATTCCGAAGATGAAGGAACCACTTCGCGGCATTCGCTTCAGAACTGTTCCAGAGATTCGACAGACAGTAGACCGCTCCATTCGCACCATCAACAGAACAGGTTCTGCTAACGGTATACTACGCCTTCCACATCGCTGGCAACGGGCTCTACTCAACGCTGGTGGCTACTTTGAAGGACAGTAACAGGTGCAAACATGTCACTCTTTTGTATCGGTTGTGGACAAATAGTTGCTACTATTTAAGTTCCAACCCTCGTATATCTCGCGAATTGACCACGAGGAGAAAATTCGAGAAATTAGAGCCAATACAGAGGCTTACCATCAATCATTTTTCCCACCTACGATTCGCGAGTGGAACACGTTTGGTGGGATCAGATAGTGGTACCGAAAGTACCCTTCGCCACACACCATTAGGCGGCTTGCCGAGTATGACGTAGATGTAGAAGTTAGTTAGTTAGTTAGCTAGTTAGCGACATGCTCCATAGGTAATTTGAACGATTGTTTCATGGAAACGATGTGAAACGAGTCAGTTTACAGGATAGGAACGTATTATTAGTGTTACCATTAATTAAGACATTATTTTTAGTGCTACTCACGCACCCACACTTAAAAATGGTGCGACTACAATACCTAACTCTTTTAAAAGATACCTACATGACCACTGAGGGTGAAAATCACATGTTATTCTTACTGATCGATTTTGTGGAATCAATAGTTTCTTTCTGTGTGGTGTCTAACCGAGAAAATTATTCCATAAGACATCACTGAGCGAGAATATGGAAAATATGACAGGAGATTAATTCGTTTGCTTCAAGGACTACCAATTATATGAAGAACAAAAGTAGCTGAACTTCACTAATTGAAAAGCTCAGTAATTTGTTTCTTCAAAATAGCAGGCAGGACGTCTTTATAAAGGTCAGGGGCGATAACCATGCACATACACAATATTTTCCAGTCTTGATCGCACTTTATACATTGTATGGATTTTTTAAAGTTTTTGAACCAATGACGACAGCCGAAATACATAATCAAAATCAGATATAATAAAGTGCAGTCAAGACAGAGAAATTTTGTGTTTGTTAATATGCTTCCTTCTGTTCATGTTTTCATCACTATTAACAAACAAAAATTTGGAGCAATCTACCCTATTTAATATTTACTGCTCATTGTTACATAACTTTTTGGTATGAAGATGTTTGTTGTACAGAACTCAACATAATGTGCTTTTTCAAAATTTAGAGAGTCCATTTTTAGAGAACCATACAATAATTGTTTGGAAAATATCATTCATCAACTCATGTGTTGCTTTCTGTCTAATGGGGTTTATTACAACACTAGTATCGTCTGCGGAAAGTACCAATTTTGCTTGTTGAATGTCAAGTGGAAGGTCGATGACAAGGAGTAGGAGTGGACCCAAAATTGAACCCTGTGGTACCCACTTTGTGAGTTCTCTCCATGATGCAGCATAACTTTTAGCATTTGCTTGTGAAGTGTGCTTCCAACTAGTTGTCTGTAAAGCCATCAATTCCATAAAACTTCATGTTTTCTAAAAGTGTAACAAGGCCCACAAGGACTTGAAAGAACACAAAAAATTCTAACTGGTGAAATTTCATTATTTAAGGATTGGAATATCTGATGAGTGAATGTACAAACAGCATTCTCAGTCATACACCCTTCCAGAATTCAAACTGTGATATGCTATGTAAATTATTTCAACTTAAATGTGAGAATGCCCTTGAGTAGTTCACTTTTTCGAACATTTTGGAAAAGATGTCAATAACGAAATTGGGCGACAATTATTCAAGTCTTTCTTCTTACCCTTTTTTTATAAAGAGGTTTAACAATTACATACTGCAATTTGTTTGGAAAAATTTTCGGTGCAACTGACATGCTGCATGTATCACTAAGCACATTACTTATTAAATTAGAACAAGTTTTTAGATTCTGTTTGATACTCCATCAAGACCATATGAGCTTTTGGTTTTTAGTATTTTTGTAATCCTATTAATTTCAGTGAAGGATGCTGATGCTACTTCCAGTTGCTTATAGTTCTGTGGAATGACATTTTTAATATATTCTCTTGCTTTATCAACTGAAGCACATAATCCTATTTTTGCTACTACATTTAGAAAACGATTATTTACAAATGATGTTCTCATTTCGGCGTAGCTGGAAAGCTATGTTGAAAGTTACTACAGCAGTCAGAAGGACTAGGTTCAGCATTTAAAAATTTAATCACACATTCAGATACTACTGAACAACTGTTTGGACACTGCACAGACTCACAAATAAAGTTATCGATATTAAGAAACCCAGTATGGAAAAGTAATTGAGAATACTTAACGAGAATAAGAAACGAGATCGTCACGGAATTTCAGCTACACTTTTGCATTGAATACTCTGTGGGATTAGCTACTTCCCTGTCTCACGTATATCGACAAAATCTTGTACGTGCTATAGTGCTGCGTTTAGTACTTGGAAAGGTCACTGCAAGGGAACACGAGGTACAGTTGAATCACGGACACGCAAGTGTCCGAACTGATGTCCAGTTCAAAGACTTGCACCAACCCATTCAGCCATACGACGTTATTATTGTTAATCTCCACATATAGAAGGTAATGTCCTGACTGACTAACTGATTTATCATCGCCCATCTATCGCTAACGATAGAAACTTACAATTTGGAGAATGTGTGGATCCTATAATGTGGGCATTGCTTAAGAAGGGATTTCTTTGAAATTCCAACCCTAAAAGGATGAAACAGGGGATGAAGTGTTTTTTGAAAAATGTTGGTATTAAGGCAGTTTTGAAGGTAGACCAACGAAAATTGGTATTTGGTTTCTTTGTCAGAAATAGAGAAATACGCCTTTCAGCATTTAAACTTATGGTGATGAAATAGTGAATGGAAGTTTTTTTTAAACTTATCATTATTAAAGAACTACTAAAGTATTTTTAAAGTTAAATCTATGAACATCGGTATTTGACTTCTCGGTTACAAATAAAAATTCTTGCTCCTGCGTTTGTCGAAATTTAACTCCTTTGGGGGATGAAAGTTTTCATGGAAATATTTCATTGTGCAAGTATTTTTGAAGATAAATCTATGAAAATTTGTATTTGGCTTCTCTGTTAGAAAAGAAACATACGCGCGTCACTGGTTTTGGATATTCAATCTCTAGGGGACTGTAAAAGGGCATTGTTTAGAAAGTTATAGTCCGAAATCCCACTGCTAAAGGAGTGAAAAAAGGAATGAAAGGCTTTTTGAAAGTATGTCGCTATTAAGGGAATTTTGAAGCTACAGCTACGAAAACTGGTATTTGGTTTCTCAGTCAGAAAATGAAAAATACGTGTTTCGGTATTTTTGGAAATTCAATCACTAAGGGGGTAAAATAATGGGTGAAAGGTTTTTGAAAATAATTAATTACTAAAGGATTTTTAAGGGCTACATCTATGACTATGTGTATTTGACTTCTCGGTTAGAAATAAAAAATACTAAATTCAGTGTTTCAAGAAATTCAGCCTCTACAGCAGTGTAATAGGGGACGAAAATTTTTAAGAAAATATTTCGTTGCATTAAAGAAATTTTAAAGCTAAATTTATGAAAATTGGCTTCCACTTCTCGGTTTCATATAAAGAAATGTTTGTTGCGGGATGAAAGTTGCAATCGAAATAGCTCCACAAGAACGCAAAAGGCATAATTAACAAATACTCTGGACTCCAGCTACCGGACTCGCTTTTTGGTTAGCAGTACACTGGGGAAAGACCATACTTATATGGCCTTAATTAGCGTGAAAACCTTAGAAGGTGTTGCAATTTGTGAACAACATAAAAATTGGATTAGGTAAAAACAAAAAAATCTCTGCAGGCCATAGAGTCTAGGCTAGCGCTAGGCTAGTTTTATTATTATTCGTCCCGCGTTACGGAGCATGTACATATCACGTCTGTTTACAAGAAGGCTAAAATATCTTATGGATAGGATTACATACCAACATCACTGACGCCCGTCTGTTGCAGGATCCTAGAGAATGTTCATAACTCACACATTTCTTGGAACAAAACACGCTTTTCCAAATGAATTGGCGTGGATTCAAGAAGACCCAGTATTGTGAAACACTGCACAACGTGTCGACCATTAACTACAGATAATTCCGTACTGAGCATCTGTGCAAATATGTGATTGTCTCGAGGAGTATTCGACTAATAGAATCCAGTAGGCTATACTGGACGGCGAATTTGCCACAAAAACGAAAGCAACATCTGATATTCCCCAATGTCGTCTAACGTCCTCAACACACACAAACGATTTGTCGGATAGCAGCATAAGCGCTAAAAGCGTGTCGCTGACGATGCTATTATCTGCGGGACAATATCGCTATTGGAGGGTCGTAATAAAATTTCAGAAACATTTGGCAATATTTCCATTTGCTGTAAGCTGGCTAGAAAGCCCTCTATAAACGTGGGTAAATGTGACACAGTGACTCTGACAAGGAGAAGAACTCTACAGTATTGGATTACAAGATTCATGGTGAATATCTTGAGCACACCACGTCGCACAAGTCATCACCATTCCACGTTGTTCCATCTGATACGAAGGTAGGCAGATGGGGCTTCTCCCTCAACTACGGTCTTTAAACTTCTCTCTCTCTTTGATGGCAATACCGGTGGCATAACACGCAACCATTACCCCAGCTCAAGGGAAACAGGGGCACAATCCCCACTCTTCCACTTGAGTAATTGCTGTCTTACGCCTCCACGTCGCGGGGATGGTGGTTCTACATTTCAGTATGACGGAGTGATAGAAAGGCTGAGCTCAAGAAGTGACCCAATCTCGTTTGGTATCTCAAGGAACCCGTGCCCAGCGGCGGATAAGGGTACTTCAGTACTGCAAAGTTGTCAGAAGAGGCGACGCTCCTTCTGGGGATGAAGCCAGAGGGGAACGACAGCATTGCAGTGGAATGGAAACTCCAGAGGATAAGAGAGGTAAGGCAGAGGGAGGAGTCTTAGAAAGTGATAGGCCTAGCGATCCAGTTTCTAAACACATCAAATTACTTTCGAACCTAAACGAGGCCTGTGATGGAATCCTCAAGTATTTAGATGTAATACTAAGAAGCGACTTGAGTTGATATGACCACGTAATTGCAGAACTAGGGAATGTGAAAGACTTTCGCGATATGTCACCGGGAAAAGGCAATCTGAAGTTGTCTGCTGATGATGTGGTGTATAGTAAACTGTCGAAGTTGAGTGACTGTAGGAAGATACAAGACGACTCAGACAAAATTTCTAGTTGATGTGATGAATGGCAGCTGGTTCTAAATGTGGAAAAATGTAAGTTAATGCGGATGAGTAGGAAGAATAAACCTGTAATGTTCGGATACCGTATTACTAGTGTTCTGCTTGACACAGTCAAGTCATATAAATGTCTGGACGTAAAGTTGCCAAGTGATATGAAATGGAACTGTGGTAGGGAAGGCGAACTGTCGACTTCGGTTTATTGGGAGAATTTTAGGAAAGTGTAGTTCACCTGTAAAGCGAACAGTATACAGGAAGCTAGTGCGACCTATTCTTGAGTACTGAAGGAAGATATCGAAACAGTTCGGAGGCGGGCTGCTAGTTTTGTTACCGGTAGATCTGAAGAACGCGTAAGTATTACGGAGATGCTTTGGGAGCTCAAATGGGAATCCCTGGAGGGAAGGCGACGTTCTCTTCGAGAAACACTGTTGAGAAAATTTAGAGAACCGACATCTGAAGCTGACTACCACACGATTCTACTGCTACCAACATAAACTGCGCGTAAGGACCACGAAGGTAAGCTACGAGAAATTAGAGCTCACACGGGGGCATATAGACAGTCGTTTTTCCCTCGCTCGATTTGCGAGTGGAACAGGAAAGGAAATGAATAGTAGAGGCGTAGGATACCCTCCGCCATGCATCGTATGGTGGCTTGCGGAATATCTGTGTTGATGCAGATTTAGATGCAGATTTAGAAGAGGCAATGGACCAACACCTACTCGATTACTCTGCATTTCATACGTAAGTCCTTCGTAGACGGTTCATAGAACCACTTTCAGACTTTTTATCGATCGTTCTACTCTATAATTGCACATGGAAAGAGTGAACACCTAAATATTGCCGGCCGGTGTGGCCGAGCGGTTCTTCGCGCTAAAGTCTGGAACCGCGCGGCCACTACGGTCGCAGGTTCGAATCCTGATTCGGGCATGGATGTGTGTGATGTTCTTAGGTTAGTTAGGTGTAAGTAGTTCTAAGTTATAGGGGACTGATGAACAGAAGTTAAGTCCCATAGTGCTCAGAGCCAACCTAAATATTTCCGTGAAAGCTCCCACGTCTGTTATTTTAATAGGCTGATAATTTCTCTTTATGTCGGCAGGGATCAGCAACATATTCTTGGTATTCAGAGGAGATGGCTGGTAACTAGAATTTCGTGAAAAGCTCTCTCCGCAATGAAAAATACTTTTGTTTTAGTAATTGCCACTTCACCTCGTGTATCATATTCGTGACACTCTCTCTTCTACTTCGCGATAGTGTAAAATGAGCTGCCATCGTTTAAACGTTATCGATTTCCTTCGTCAATACTGTCCGGAAAGAATCTCATGGAGCACAGTTCTGTTCTAGAAGGGGATGGACAAGGGTAGTGTTGGTAATCTCTATAGCAGATTTGTTGAATCTTCTAAGTATTCTGCCAATAAAACGCACTCTTTCAGTCTTCTTCCCAAGACATTTTCTACACGATGGTTCCACTTTAAGTTTTTCGTTATCATAATCTCCTGATATTTTTTGTTCAATCGACAACGTCTGAATTTCTGTGATTTATTGTCCAACCGAAAATTAAAGGAATTTTTTCTGAAACATCGGAGGTCATCAGTCCCCTAGAACTTACAACTACTTAAACCTAACTAACCTAAGGATATAACACACATCCACGCCCGAGGCAGGATTCGAACCTGCGACAGTAGCGGTCGCGCGGTTCCGAACTGAAGCGCCTAGAACCGCTCGGCCAGCGCGGCCGGCGGAATTTTTTCTGACACTGTTATGAATGACCCCTCACTTTGTACTGTTTAGGGTCAGTTTCCACTTTTTGTACGTGTAAATACCTTGTCTAAATCACTTCGGAATTCGTTTTGATAATATGGTGACTTTGGCAGACGTTAAGAGATAGCTACACCTTCTACGTTACCTAAAAGAGTGGATTAGAATGTGTCAGAACCTGTTTATATAGATTCAGAACAGCACAGAGTTATAACACTTCCTTGTAGAATCCCCGTTATCACTCAGATTTCACTAGACAGCTTTCTGTCTGCTACTACGAACTACGACTTTTCTGACAGGAAACCGCGACTCCAGTCGCACAATTGAGACGATACTCAACAGCCACGCGATTTGATTAGAAGTCGCTTGTGAGGATTAGTGTCAAAAGCCTTCTGTAAATCTAGTAATAGGGACTCAGCTCTATATCACCAATCGATAGCACCCTTTACTTCGTGTGAATAAAGAGACAGTTATGTTTCACGAGAACGATATTTTCTGAGTCCATGCTGATTTTTTTTTGTTAATAGATAATTTTCTTCCAGTGTTCGTCACGCTAAGGAAATATGAGTGCAGGCCTGTGGACACAACTTGATACACCAACTAATTGGGCAACCTCAGTCACTGTTCAGTCACGAGTGCGACCAGACGCGCTGACTCCTTTTAGAAATTCTGTCATGTGTGCATGTTGATCCTGCTTACTGCACTGACCGATACAACAGAATAACGCACATAGCATTTCACTGACACGACCTACTTTAGTGGTGGAGAAGTAGAAACTTTAAGGGGAGACGGAAGGCAATTTTTATCCCTATTCTGCCAATGATATTTTACCCTTTCAATAGGTACACTTTTCAAAACAACTATAAGTGATAAAATAATGAAATTTATATATATATATATTAAAAATTTCATTATTTTATCACTTATAGTTGTTTTGAAAAGTGTACCTATTGAAAGGGTAAAATATCATTATATATATATATATATATATATATATATATATATATATATATATATATATATATATATATGCCTCAATTTACAAGTAAAATAAACAAAATACCTGTTATGGGTTTGAAGAAAAAAATCTATTCTTTCACTGGTAAAATTTAACTTTTTTTGTACATTAATTACTACAAAACAGCTTCTAATTGTTTGGTGGTTCTCAATTTACTTGTAATAACTTATTACCATCTGCAGTACAAATTGACCAAATTTCATGTTTCCAAACCCATTAATTTATCAAATAACGGTACCTGAAAGTAAAAAAATGTAGTTTTGAGAAAAATTCATTTAAAGTTTAATACTGCAATTCTAATATAGCTATTGGTGAGAATTACTTACCACTAATATTTTCCTGCGCAATGTTGAGCATAATCTGAATCATACTCAGCTTCTTTTCTTCTCTTGGTATCTCTTCTTTTCTGTCTGGCTTCTTTTGTGCATTTTAAATTAGCAATATCTGCTTTGTAGATTCTCTCTATATCTGTTTGCAGCAAGGATTTCGCAGTGTTTCCGCTAGATTTTATGCCCAATAATTCCAAACCATCCAGTTTTCTAATTACACCATCATTGAAGCATAAAATAGCATCATAAACACCAAATTCTAGGGTTGTAAGCTGAACAAATACAGTTTTCGGTAACCGGTTCCAAATGACAGAATTCACAAATTCATTTAAATCTTGGGTTTTCCCATGAAAACATTTTTTCAACAAGGTATCTTTACAAACGTCTCTAAATATGGGTTTATTTTCATTCATTACTGATGCAGATAAAGAATGTTTGTGGTCATACATGGCAATTCTCCTGTACTTGCACCAAGTGCCAGGATCATTCGGGCAGAGCCTGTGCACTGGATTTTCATTTGTGGAAGGCTTATGGAGAAAGATAGACCATACAGCTTTTTTCATGTTTTCTAAATTCCTTACATTTCTTCTTATGGCCAAACCATAATAATTCTGTAATCTATCTACTTCAACATTTGTCAGGCGACCTTTACCACCAAATTCTTACCATCTTCCAATACTATTTTTTACTTTTCTTTCAATAATCTTCTCAACCTGGACCCCATTCTCTTCCGGACATGCCCAATGCACTCTAATGTAGAAATTGTGATATCAGGACCATAGGGTTGTTCTGCACATACCCAGCCTTACTGTCACCGTCCCCAGATTGCACAGAGCGTCAAGAAAACCATCATATCCCACGAAAAATTGTAGTATTTATATAAAACAAAAACAATTTCACGCAGGAAAGACCAGGCATTTCAAATATGCTAAAATCTAAACATCGAATTTTTGAAGCCCACTTGCCTTCCGTCTCCCCTTAAATCTTTTTGAACTCCAATCATTCCAAGCCCAAAATAATGAGCGTGGCGTCAAGGCAATTAAAGGAAACGAATGCCATAATTTCTATGTCTCAATGAACTGCAAATGTTTCACTTACGTATATTTTAATAAAACATGGTAATTACTCTTGAAATTCTGAAAATAAAACTTAAATTAAAAATTAAAAGAGTCCCCGACACAAAAAAAACCTAAAAAGTATAAAAATGAAATGTTTTGCCCGTTTAAGTGTAATGTAAGTGGTAATATTTTGATCAAAGCGTCTTTACTTCGGGGGACCGCTAAGCAAATTAAAAAAAAAGAAGTTAATAGTAGCTACCCTTTCTGGAACAGCAGATTTTCATTATTGCTGAGTATAAGCCGCTTGGTGTCAACTCTTCCAGTCCTGTACGTCCCACATCCACACCTCAAAATAGCTATAATAGTTATAATTACTTATTACATAAAATATGAAAACCGATCCGCCTTTAATGAGTCTAACATTGTTAAAGAATAGAGTTAGCTATTTATTTTATATCATATTTTTAAATGACTACGTACGAACTTAGTTTCACGCATTAGTCTATCTTACGATGCCTATGTCCTGCAGTGGTCTGATCATAGCGTACCTACCGAGCGAGGTGGCGCAGTGGTTAGCACACTGGACTCGCATTCGGGAGGACGACGGTTCAATCCCGTCTCCAACCATCCTGATTTAGGTTTTCCGTGATTTCCCTAAATCGTTTCAGGCCAATGCCGGGATGGTTCCTTTGCAAGGGCACGGCCGGTTTCCTTCCCGATCCTTCCCTAACCCGAGCTTGCGCTCCGTCTCTAATGACCTCGTTGTCGACGGGACGTTAAACACTAACCACCTACCACCTACCACCACATAGCGTACTGATTCACGCTTCATTTAACCGCGATCGAGAGTCGCACGATAAGCGATATGCGGCGCACAGGGCATGACGTAAATGCGGCGACCCAAACGGACAGTCGCGCGAGGGCAGGCGTCGTTGACGGTTGTGTCTTGTTTGGATTGAACATTCAGAACAATGTACTAACTGTTTCTTCTTTCGATTCTAAGCACAGTGCTGCTAAGTTACATACAGAATGTCAGGATTTGTTTTCTGAGGGTTTAGACAAAGCCGCTAATTTTGATCCCCATGTCACAACAAAGGACAATGAACAATCATGTTTTGTTAGAGCTCGTCCTGTCCCTCATGCTCTTCGAGAACAGGTGGGTCAGGAACCTACTGCTTTGAAAGACCTTGAGGACCCAGCACCAAATACTGGCAGTCAGTGGTCCTCGCTTGTTCAAAAATGGCTCTGAGCACTATGGGACTTAACTTATGGGGTCATCGGTCCCGCAGAACTTAGAACTATTGAAACCTAACGAACCTAGGAACATCACACACATCCATGCCCGAGGCAGGATTCGAACCTGCGACCGTAGCGGTCGCACTGTTCCAAACTGTAGCGCCTAGAACCGCTTGGCCACCACGGCCGGCCCTCTCTTGTTAATCTAAAGGAACCGTCCAGCAGACTCCAGTTGTGCACCGATTTTAAGAAAACAATGAATCCTGAAACATCCTTGACAGTTATCCCTTGTCGCGCCCGGAATAATTGATGGATAAATTGGATGCCGGTCGTTACTTTTCCAAAACCGATTTCCTCGACGAACGTTCCTTTCGTTTGGTGACAAGAGCGTCAGTTGCTTTCCAGAAGTTGAAAGATGTTTTATTTAGTGATCGATGCCTTGTTCATTTTGAACCAGCCAAACGTGTGGTCTTGGCTGTCGACGCTTCCGCTCACGGCATCGGAGCAGCTTTGTCGCATAAATTTGGTTCTGTTGACAGGTCGATTGCCTTTTCTTCGAAGTTGTTGAACAAAGCTAAGTGTAATTATTCGCAAATTGAAAAGAAGGTTTTCGCCATTGTCTGCTGTGTCCTTAATTTTCACCAGTATCTTTTTGGCAGAAAACTATATTTGGTGACTCCATAAACTACTACAATCTTTGTTCAGCCTTTCTCAGTCAGTCCCAACTCACACAGCGCAGAAGCTGCAATGTGGGCTGTTGTTTCGTCAAATTAACAATATGAGATCGTGTATTGACCCACTTCTAAGCACGTCAACGCAGATGCTTTTTCTCGCCTCACTGTTAGCGCAGATTCAACATTCGACGAGTGCTCTGGTTCTTGTTGCTACATATATGCACAAGACATAGATGCCTTGCATAGCTTTCCGCTTAATCACCGGAAAATTGTCAAGGCCACAGCAGCGGATCCTGATTGACCACGTTCAGCCAGACAGATTCGTAGCTGTGTGGTTCGCCGATATTTTGTCCGTCGACACGACCTTGCAATTCATCATCGTGTTATTTTGCTTCGTACCGACAATGACCCTTCACGTGCTGTGGTTCCCCAAGCTCTCCAGCTTCGTTCGCTACACCTAGATCACTCAGGAGTCATACGCTGCAGGCAGGTGGAGTGACGTCATTGTACTTGGCTTGGTCTTGATGCACGAACTGAACAGTTGACTTCTCAGTGCGAAACTTGTGCTGAGCATCAGCTAGCCCCACGTCAGAAGTTCTTTGAAATGCCAGGCCTCAAGCACCTAGGCAACGTTTGCACGTCGCGAATCTATGTCGCTGACATTTGCAAAACTTTCCTTTTATGCCCTATGCACTCTACTATGGCTCGTTCCAGAATCCAGACCTTGAGGTCGTTCCTTTGTCTCAAGGAATTGCCAGAAGTGATTATGACCTCAGTTTGTTGCCGCCGAGTTTTGACGGTTTTGCACCTTCTCTGGCATCAAGCACATCACGAGTGCACCGTTGCACCACCAATCCAACGGCGAAGCCGAACGCTTTGTACGAACATTCAAGCAATAGATGGAGAAACATCGTACCTTCTACACATGGGCTCAAGATCTGTTGCTATTTTTATCTTCCTATCGCTCCCAGCCACGCGATGGACCACGACCAGTGCAACTGTTACATGGACGGCGCCGCTGCACCTTGATTTAGTTGCTTCACCCGCCACGGCGGCCAGTACCCACTCCACCCAGACAGTCAAAATGGTCTTTCACAGATAATATGGCAGACGAAGGGGATGAGAGCGAGGCACCATTGTACGTCATATTGGACGTTCTATGTTTCTCCCGCAGGGACCGAGATGCCACTAGAATCAAATTTGTCCTTGTCAGTTGCGTCATCCTGGTGCAGGCCTTGTGCTTTCAGATCCTGTGCCTACCTGGATGCAGCAGCCCTCGCTGCATCTGACTCCCTTTGGCCCTGCGCCATCGACGCCAGTTCCAGAGCCGACGGAAGTCGACAGCCTTTCATGGTCGTCGCCGTCTCGACAGCCGCCATCGTCTGGGAATGAACCCTTCTTCCCGTCTGTCCCAAGTGCTGCCTCGGGTCACTGTGCAGTTATCGAGACGCTTTCATCTTCGTTTGCTGCTCCGCCTCTGGATGTGAGTGCGTGGCCATTGCCAGATTTTTCAGCTGGTGTTCCCAGGCGGGTTCAAGGCAACAGGCTGGAGCTCAGCAGCGGGAGCTCAGCAGCAGCCTCACTTTCGACCCCCATCTCCTCATTGCATCCAGCCCTCCTTCCCGTTGTCATTCACTCACCTACACTGCAAAACAACGGTGAGGAAGTCTGGAGGTTGGGATGTGGTATCACATATCAGTATCACCCTACAAGCATCACAGCAATGGAGTTGGAAATTTCTATGAGACTCCGATAGTGGTCATGCAGGATCCAGTGGATCCAGTGGAGCACACATGATGAGCCATACCTCCAGCAGCTAGGTACTTCGAGACTTCGAGCATCCTCTGCTCTGCAGCCGCAGTGTAGGAGGACTGGCGTCAGCGGCTGAGTGCACTCGCGCTTGGAACCACTTTGTTATGCACACGCCACGTAACCATGGCACTGACACCACATTTCATACCTAGTACAGCGAGCTTCCTCTTAGTTGAAATTCTGATAGCTGGACTATAGTTCTTGCTGGTTGTCTATAAGAGTCTTCGTTCACTTGGGGAAGTACAAGTAAAGTAAATCTTCTATTTGTTAGCTTGTTCGCTGACCATTTCTGCTCCTGTCCAGCTTTCCTACAACGACAGTTGCCACACCAGTATGTGGTCCACCTCTTCTTACCGTTCTCTTTGAAGTCGCACATAACAGTAGGAGCCGACAGTCAGACAGTCTGAGCGCTTTCTCACGCACCACACACTCTCTCTGTTGCCTGTGTTTTAGGTACAGGCAGATCTTTTTCAAACTTGTTTGGCTACTTGTGATATCTTGTGATATTAAATGGAAGCAGGCGTAATGAGGGAGAAACAATAAGATATGTTATAGTAAGTGTGGGATGTGGCGTTGTAGGCTACTTCTGGTAGGAAGGATACATGTCAGGACGAATTTCATGGTTGGGAAATGCCAGCTGATTTTCGTTCTGCCAGCAGAGAATGGAAGTGTGTGGAAGGTGAGAAATCTAAGGTTAGCTCCAAGCCTATACTGAGTTAGTAAAAGAAATGAGTTTGTGGAAAATGGAGAGACTGAAATCAAGACGACGGAATCGCTGAGTGGTGGGGCTAAAGATTGTGGCTTCACTTTTGTGTAGATTGACTCAAAGTCTTCGCTGTTACACCACTCGACCACGAGGTACAGATGGCAGTGGAGGGAGGCAGGGGGACAGTTGAGGAATGTGATGGGCAGCTAGCTAGGTTAGCTGCTCCTATTCAGGCCATATTTCACGAAGGGCACAGGCAACATGAAGCGCCAAAGACGGTGCAAGATCCACTGACGTGAGCAATGTGGCAACTCTACATGTAGCTGGGCTGTCTCTGTCAACCTCACATCAGTATCGATATCCACCGATTTGACATTCATACTGTCTTCAGAGAGTGCAGGAACTATGAACATTTGGTGTTAAACCTCACAGCCGGCTTCTGCGACCGAGTGGTTCTAGGCGCTTCAGTCCGGAACCGCGCTGCTGCTGCGGTCGCAGGTTCGAATCCTGCCTCGGGCATGGATGTGTGTGTGATGTCTTTAGGTTAGTTAGGTTTAAGTAGCTCTAAGTCTAGGGGACTGATGACCTCAGATGTTAAGACCCATGCTGCTTGGAGCCATTTGAAATTTAAACCTTACATGAAACTTCTGAGCTGGTTTCTTCAGCAAAACATTCTTGTTGCTGCATTCCATACACAAGTGTTATTCGTAGATTATGCTTACTTTATGCATCCAACTGTTTTAACAATCAGAATAGCAACATCGGGAACCACGCGGATCCCCATGTGTAATTATCTGTTTAACCTTAAAAATAAAAGAAACGCATTTCATGAGCATTTGGAGAAGATTAGTTGAGAAGCGTTTGTAGGATCTGTGCATCTCTCAGCACGCTTAACTGGAACACACTGCTGTACACAGTTCCATATGGCTGCTCCATGACTGCCCCCAGGACATAACACTGTCAATCTGGGAGCATCATTAAGTTGTCACTTTTTGAAATATGCAAAACATCAAGTAGATACTACTTCGTGGTCATTGTGATCACCTGATTTAACGTCAGGTAATTTTTCTTAGGAGCATACCAAGAATCATGTGTACACTACTCCAGTTACCACCAGAGCTGAGGTGCTTACCCAAATTAAATGACGTTTCATTATTTGATGTACAAACCATCTCGTATGTGTTGCATAATCATTGCTGAGAAGTTGTCAATCATGTAATGAAATTTAGGTAAGACTGAACACCTGATCTAAATTTATTCAAACATGTCTTAAGAGAAATGTAATTAGCGTACAGTAGTTGTTATTCATCCTCAAAACTTTGCAGACGTCTCACTGCCGTAACTCATGAATGATGGCTTAATAACAATACGTTCTATAACAAAACGGTTATCTGTGTTTGACGTATGTGTTGGAGAGATCTTGAAAAATAATATTTTAGAAAGTGTACGGCTACATAAGCCACTGAATCAGTAAACCAACAGAGTTCACAGCAAAAATGATTTTTAAAGCCCAGCTGAACATCGAATACTTTCTAACAATTGGTTTATTCCATGTAGGCTTTCACGGCCGGCGTCTTTATCAGTAAAATCTTCCGGACTAAGTTGCCGTGGTCGATCTGTAGAACTACTTCTTCCTGACGTTTCGTTCTCAACTACGGAGAACATCTTCCGAGGTGAGTCGACGACTGGCTGTTAGGAGCTGGGGCCGCCGCTTATATAGAGATCGTAGGGGGCGCCACCACACGTCACGTGGCGTCGATGTGCAGCTATCTCTGGCTATCGTTCGTTCTCTCGATTGCAGGCAATCGATTGTCACGTGATTGATGCAACGTAGACTGCCATATCTTATCCAATTTTAATCCTTCTTCTTTACGATTAAAATTGTATTGATGTTTGTGGATTTCAATTGCCTCTCTATACATACGTGTATAATAGTGCGACGTCCTCGCTAGCACGCTTGTTTCACCAAATTTTATTTCGTGATCTCCATCCTTAAAAACATGTTCCGCTACTGCCGATTTGTCGATATGTCCCAAGCGACAGTTTCTTTTGTGCTCCGTCAGCCGTGTATTGACGCTTCTTTTTGTAGTTCCTATGTAAACCCTGCCACAACTACACGGAATTTTATATACCCCTGGAGTGGCTAGGGGGTTACGAGCATCTTTTGTTGATCTTAGGCATTCACTAATTTTCTTAGTAGGTCTAAAAATGGTCTCTACCTGAAACTTGGCTAGTACTTTTCCAATGCGATCCGTGATATTATGGATGAACGGAAGAAATACTTTTCCAGCTGATGGTTGTTGCTGTCTCCTATTTTTAGGCATTTTTCTATTTGGGTGAAGTGCTCGGTTAATCTCGTTCTTCGTATAACCATTTTTCGCAAAGGCCATTCGTAAATGATTTAGTTCTTCTTTCAAGTAGCCTGGTTCACAAATATTATTGGCCCTATCCACTAGTGTTTTTATGACCCCCCTCTTTTGCCTAGGGTGGTGGTTTGAGTTCTTATGGAGGTAGCGATCAGTATATGTACCTTTCCTGTAGACCTTATGGCCTAAGGTCCCATCTGCCCGTTTGATAACTGATACATCCAAGAAGTTAAGTTGTCCATTCTTCTCCTTCTCCATAGTAAATTTAATCTTTGGGTTGATGCTATTTAAGTGTACCAGAAAATCATTCAAGTCTTCTTCCTCATGATTCCATATTACAAAGGTATCATCCACATACCGATACCACTTCGAGGGGCTTTCTTTTGGCCGACTGCAGTGCTTGATGTTCAAAATATTCCATGAATAAATTCGTAATTGCGGGACTTAGGGGGCTTCCCATGGCTACCCCATCGGTCTGTTCATAAAATTCACCATTGTACTGAAAATAGGTCGAGGATAGACAGTGTTGGAACAAGGCTACTATATCAATAGGGAACATATCGGCTATATGGGAGAGAGCTTCATCAACTGGAACCATCGTGAACAAGGACACTATATCAAAACTGACAAGTATGTCATTAGGACCGACAGTAATTTCCCTCAATTTCTCAAAAAAAAAAAAAAAAAGCCCCTCGAAGTGGTATCGGTATGTGGATGATACCTTTGTAATATGGAATCATGAGGAAGAAGACTTGAATGATTTTCTGGTACACTTAAATAGCATCAACACAAAGATTAAATTTACTATGGAGAAGGAGAAGAATGGACAACTTAACTTCTTGGATGCATCAGTTATCAAACGAGCAGATGGGACCTTAGGCCATAAGGTCTACAGGAAAGGTACACATACTGATCGCTACCTCCATAAGAACTCAAACCACCACCCTAGGCAAAAGAGGGGGGTCATAAAAACACTTGTGGATAGGGCCAATAATATTTGTGAACCAGGCTACTTGAAAGAAGAACTAAATCATTTACGAATGGCCTTTGCGAAAAATGGTTATACGAAGAACGAGATTAACCGATCACTTCACCCAAATAGAAAAATGCCTTAAAAATAGGAGACAGCAACAACCATCAGCTGGAAAAGTATTTCTTCCGTTCATCCATAATATCACGGATCGCATTGGAAAAGTACTAGCCAAGTTTCAGGTAGAGACCATTTTTAGACCTACTAAGAAAATCAGTGAATGCCTAAGATCAACAAAAGATGCTCGTAACCCCCTAGCCACTCCAGGGGTATATAAAATTCCGTGTAGTTGTGGCAGGGTTTACATAGGAACTACAAAAAGAAGCGTCAATACACGGCTGACGGAGCACAAAAGAAACTGTCGCTTGGGACATATCGACAAGTCGGCAGTAGCGGAACATGTTTTTAAGGATGGAGATCACGAAATAAAATTTGGTGAAACAAGCGTGCTAGCGAGGACGTCGCACTATTATATACGTATGTATAGAGAGGCAATTGAAATCCACAAACATCAATACAATTTTAATCGTAAAGAAGAAGGATTAAAATTGGATAAGATATGGCAGTCGACGTTGCATCAATCACGTGACAATCGATTGCCTGCAATCGAGAGAACGAACGATAGCCAGAGATAGCTGCACATCGACGCCACGTGACGTGTGGTGGCGCCCCCTACGATCTCTATATAAGCGGCGGCCCCAGCTCCTAACAGCCAGTCGTCGACTCACCTCGGAAGATGTTCTCCGTAGTTGAGAACGAAACGTCAGGAAGAAGAAGTTCTACAGATCGACCACGGCAACTTAGCCCGGAAGATTTTACTGATAAAGACGCCGGCCGTGAAAGCCTACATGGAATGATTCGACGCCTCTACGGGGAGGAAATGTCAACTAGGGTACGACGACTGGAGAACCTACGCAAGAAGAAAGGTCAACAACTTTGCTCACTCACTTTTCTGCTACGCTGTCGTGATACCGGTATAGTTCCCAAGTTTTTAAAAGTGAGAAGAATGTTTCATTCGGCACAAGCCAACCGTATTTACTCTCGTATGGAACTGGCGTTACTACGTGAGCGGATACATCAGACACGACGAGGACTGGCGGTATGTGATGGCCAACTGCTAAACCTTCATTTACTTATTAGCAATACTATGAATTTTAGTCATTGGAACAAAGTAGACAGATTAACATTTAGATCCATGGAGATTAGTGCAGAAGTGTCTTCCAATAGGCAGAAGGAGAAGTTTGATCGTCTACAAGAGGGTCGACAGGAAACACCGATTCCAAACAATTCCCAGACGGTTATTAATTTATCGGAAAAAGAATTGTCTAAGGAAGAACTTTCTGTTCTGTCTAAAGGAGGGAATTTTGCAATAACTCCATCCAAGATTCCTGTGGAGGCCATTATTGCTAATATAGAGGCAGGAATTCGTCAGTTACCATCATATTCTGCTGATGAAATTAGAATGGAAACCTCCAGGATATTACGCAAAGCTAAGCCACCCAGCAGCAATCTGTCTCAAGGGGAAAGGAAAGCATTGCGGGAGATCAATGCAGACAAGAATGTTATTATAGTTGCCGCTGACAAGGGAAATGTTACTGTTTTAATGAATACTGAGGATTATCACAAGAAGATCAGTGATCTCCTGGAACCCAGCACATACAAGAAGTTGAAAAAGGAGCCCACAACGAATGTGATGAATGCCACCAATCGTCTGATAAAACAGTCTTCTATTCCTACAGAAGTTAAAAAGTATCTTTGTAAAACGGAGGCTTATCCTCCGAGATTATATGGATTACCAAAGATACATAAACCTGATGTTCCTTTGAGACCAATAGTCAGCGCAATTGGAGCTCCTACCCAAGAACTAGCCAGACACCTTGCCTCTTTGTTACAACCTTACATAGGCAAAACTGAGAGTCATATTAAAAACTCTCTACACTTTACTGAGAAATTGAGGGAAATTACTGTCGGTCCTAATGACATACTTGTCAGTTTTGATATAGTGTCCTTGTTCACGATGGTTCCAGTTGATGAAGCTCTCTCCCATATAGCCGATATGTTCCCTATTGATATAGTAGCCTTGTTCCAACACTGTCTATCCTCGACCTATTTTCAGTACAATGGTGAATTTTATGAACAGACCGATGGGGTAGCCATGGGAAGCCCCCTAAGTCCCGCAATTGCGAATTTATTCATGGAATATTTTGAACATCAAGCACTGCAGTCGGCCAAAAAAAGCCCCTCGAAGTGGTATCGGTATGTGGATGATACCTTTGTAATATGGAATCATGAGGAAGAAGACTTGAATGATTTTCTGGTACACTTAAATAGCATCAACCCAAAGATTAAATTTACTATGGAGAAGGAGAAGAATGGACAACTTAACTTCTTGGATGTATCAGTTATCAAACGAGCAGATGGGACCTTAGGCCATAAGGTCTACAGGAAAGGTACACATACTGATCGCTACCTCCATAAGAACTCAAACCACCACCCTAGGCAAAAGAGGGGGGTCATAAAAACACTAGTGGATAGGGCCAATAATATTTGTGAACCAGGCTACTTGAAAGAAGAACTAAATCATTTACGAATGGCCTTTGCGAAAAATGGTTATACGAAGAACGAGATTAACCGAGCACTTCACCCAAATAGAAAAATGCCTAAAAATAGGAGACAGCAACAACCATCAGCTGGAAAAGTATTTCTTCCGTTCATCCATAATATCACGGATCGCATTGGAAAAGTACTAGCCAAGTTTCAGGTAGAGACCATTTTTAGACCTACTAAGAAAATTAGTGAATGCCTAAGATCAACAAAAGATGCTCGTAACCCCCTAGCCACTCCAGGGGTATATAAAATTCCGTGTAGTTGTGGCAGGGTTTACATAGGAACTACAAAAAGAAGCGTCAATACACGGCTGACGGAGCACAAAAGAAACTGTCGCTTGGGACATATCGACAAATCGGCAGTAGCGGAACATGTTTTTAAGGATGGAGATCACGAAATAAAATTTGGTGAAACAAGCGTGCTAGCGAGGACGTCGCACTATTATACACGTATGTATAGAGAGGCAATTGAAATCCACAAACATCAATACAATTTTAATCGTAAAGAAGAAGGATTAAAATTGGATAAGATATGGCAGTCTACGTTGCATCAATCACGTGACAATCGATTGCCTGCAATCGAGAGAACGAACGATAGCCAGAGATAGCTGCACATCGACGCCACGTGACGTGTGGTGGCGCCCCCTACGATCTCTATATAAGCGGCGGCCCCAGCTCCTAACAGCCAGTCGTCGACTCACCTCGGAAGATGTTCTCCGTAGTTGAGAACGAAACGTCAGGAAGAAGAAGTTCTACAGATCGACCACGGCAACTTAGCCCGGAAGATTTTACTGATAATTGGTTTATGTTTGAGCACGTGCAATGCTCCATATAATAACTCAGTGCAATTACCATGTTTTGAGCTATGTCACCTCTACCTCCTGTTCATGACTGGGGACAGGTAATTCTTCCAAACCTGACCTCAAATAATGTATTACGCCGCTTCTAGTCAGAATATTGTCCCATTTAAAGACAGAATTGTAAATAACTTTACTTATATTTTGCTTTAAGCTCAAGATGGTCATGTCGTCCTCCTAGAATATAATTTATAGGGTATAAAATGTTAACATGTTATTCCACTTCGTGTGTTGGGTTTGCAGCAGTAAATATTATGCACGAAGTTCGATTTTCCTTCAGTTGTTTACTACTGTGATACCCATTTCCACAAATTTACTATCTGATAAAAAAGGTGGAGCACACAGAAGCGGAAGAGAAAACTAAACTTCATGGCTTCAGAGCGCATGTGATATTAACCAAGGATTCGATTGGGGAAGTTGTTACAAAGCTGCTGTATCCTCTCCTGAGGCAAACTGGCGCACAGCTATTGCAGTTGGTCCTTGGTGCTTGATATCCTGGATACTGGCAGTGGGACAGAATTATCATCCAAAGTGGTCTCACACGTTTTCCGTCATGGAGAGATCTGGGGATCTTGCCAGTCATGAGACTAGCTCAACATCATGCAGACATATCATAGAGACAGGTAGCAGTGTCCTACTGAAAAATAGCCCCATGATACTGTCACGTCATAGGTAATGCATCCCACAATCCCCGCCTGCTGTGACCTGAAGTCATACCCAATGGCTCCCCACACCACAAGACCCGGAAAAACTCTGCTGTGTGTCTCCAAACCGCTGGAAGCACATAACTTCTCCCCAGATCAGCACAATACTCCCCAAAGATCTACATCTACATCTACATCCATACTCCGCAAGCCACCTGACGGTGTGTGGCGGAGGGTACCTTGAGTACCTCTATCGGTTCTCCCTTCTATTCCAGCCTCTGTGTGGGCTCTAATCTCTCTGATTTTATCCTCATGGTCTCTTCGCGAGATACACGTAGGAGGGAGCAATATACTTCTTGACTCTTCGGTGAAAGTATGTTCTCGAAACTTTGACAAAAGCCCGTACCGAGCTACTGAGCGTCTCTCCTGCAGAGTCTTCCACTGGAGTTTATCTATCATCTCCGTAACGCTTTCGCGATTACTAAATGATCCTGTAACGAAGCGCGCTGCTCTCCGTTGGATCTTCTCTATATCTTTTATCAACCCTATCTGGTACGGATACCACACTGCTGAGCAGTATTCAAGCAGTGAGCGAACAAGCGTACTGTAACCTGTCCCATTTAAAGACAGAATTGTAAATAACTTTACTTATATTTTGCTTTCAGCTCAAGATGGTCATGTCGTCCTCCTAGAATATAATTTATAGGGTATAAAGTGTTAACATGTTATCCCACTTTGTGTGATCATCTAGGATAGTGCAGAACCTCCTACGTACTGCATGTGGTAATGTTAATAACGAACAATGAACAGTAACAGGCAACACACAGATCGTGAATTATTATTGTGGATGATTATGGATATTAGGAACTGCAAGTGGATGTTGACTGTCACGATATTATTCAAATGACGGTATGTGAACTGTGTGTGAAGCTGGGTGAGTGAAGACAATGGCTCATCAAGGCTGCAGACAGCTATGAGTGTGGCGGCAGCAGCAAAAGACTACCAGCGACTGATAGGGTTCCAGCCAGGTTGGTAGTGTGACGCACATGGCTTCAGCTTGGTAACAGCATGGAAGTGACACCTGACCATGCAGTAATTAATGTATTTTGTAGTAACAAAATTACTCCTCTAATGAACCATGGACCTTGCTGTTAATGGGGAGCCTTGTGTGCCTCAGTGATACAGATAGCCGTACCATAGGAGCAATCACACTGGAGGGGTATCTGTTGAAAGGCCAGACAAAAGTATGCTTCCTGATGGGGGACGCAGCCTTTTCAGTAGTTGCAGGGACAACAGTCTGAGAATGATTGACCGATCTGGCCTTGTAACATCAACCAAAATGGCCTTGCTGTGCTGGTACTATCAACGGCTGAAAGCAAGGGGAAACTGCAACCGTAATTTTTCCCGAGGGCATGCAGCTCTACTGTATGGTGAGATAATGATTGCATCCTCTTGCGTGAAATATTCCGGAGGTAAAACAGTCCCCAAACCAGATATCCGAGTGGGGACCACTCAGAAGGATGTCGTCATTAGAGGAAACAAAACTGGCGTTCTACAGATCCGAGCGTGGAACGTGAGATCCTTTAATCAGGCAGGTAGGTCAGAAAATTTAAAAAGGGTAATGGACAGATTAAATTCAGATAAAGTGGAAATTAGTGAAGTTCGGTGGCAGGAGGAACTGGACTTCTGATCAGGTGA
Organism: Schistocerca cancellata; assembly: GCF_023864275.1. NCBI lineage: Eukaryota > Metazoa > Arthropoda > Insecta > Orthoptera > Acrididae > Schistocerca > Schistocerca cancellata. The sequence goes on along the minus strand of NC_064631.1, from coordinate 559,897,726 downwards.
ATACAGGGTTATAAATACAAAATCAAACAGGGGTAATACAGCAGTAGGCTTAATATGAATAAAAAAATAAGAACGCGGATGGGTTTCTATGAACAGCATGGTGAACACATTATTGTAGCCAAGATAAACTCGAATCCCACACCTACCACAGTAGTACAAGTTTATATGCCAACTAGCTCTGCAGATGAGGAGGTGACTGAGGAAATGTATGATGAGATAAAAGAAATTATTGAGATAATTAAGCGAGACAAAAATTTAATAGTTATAGGGAACTGGAATTCGATAGTAGGAAAAGGAAGAGAGGAAACAGTAGTAGGTGAAAATGGACTGGAAGAAAGGAATGAAAGAGAAATTTGTCTGTAGAATTTTCCACAGAGCATAGTTTAATCACAGCTAACATTTGGTTTAAGAATCATGAAAGAAGGTTGTATATGTGGAGTGGACCTGGAGGAAGGTGAGACAGAGATTTAGAAACGAGGTTTTGAATTGTGAGACATTTATAGGAGCAGACGTGGACTCTAACCACAGGTTATTGGTTACGAACTGCAGATTAAAACTGTAGAAACTGCAAAAAGGTAGAAATGTAAGGAGAAGGGACCCGGATAAACTGAAACAACTAGAGGTTGTAGAGAGTTTCAGAGGGAGCATTCGAAAACGATTGACAAGAACAGGGAAAAGGCATACAGTAGAAGAAGAATGGGCAGCTTTGTGAGATAAAACAGTGAAGGCAGAAGAGGATCAAGTGGGTAAAAAGACGAAGGCCAGTAGAAACCCATATGTAGCACAAGATATATTGAATTTATTCGATGAAAGGAGCAAATACAAAAATGCAATAACTGAAACAGGCGAAAGGAACTACAAACGTCTAAAAAATGAGATCGATAGGAAGCGGAAAATGCTTAATCAGGAACGGCTAGAAGACAAATGTAAGGATGTAGAAGCATATATCATTAGGGGTAAGATAGATGCTGCCTACAGGAGAATTAAAGAGACCTTTGGAGAAAAGATAACAACTTGTATGAATATCAAAAACTCAGATAGAAAACCAGTCCTAAGCAAAGAAGAGAAAGCACAAAGGTGGAAAGATTATATAGAGGATCTATACAAGGGAGATGCACTTGGGGGCAATGTTACGGAAATGGAAGAGGACATAGATAAAGATGGGGAGGGAGATATGATACTGCTTGCAGAATTTGACAAAGCGGTGAAAGACTTAAGGCAAAACAAGACCCCGGAAGTTCTGTTAGAACTACTGATAGCCTTGGGAGAGCCAGCCATGACAAAACTCTTCCATCTGGTGAACAAAATGTAGGACACAGGCGAAATACCCTCAGACGTCAAGAAGAACATAATAATACCAATTCCAAAGAAAGCAGGAGCTGACAGGTGTGAAAATTACCGAACTATCAGTTTGATATGTCTCGGTTGTAAAATACTAACACGAATCCTTTTCAGAAGAATGGAATAACTGGTAGAAGCAGACCACGGGAAGGATCAGTTTGTATTCCAGAGGAATGTAGGAACACGCGAGGCCATACTGACCATACGACTCCTCACAAAAGATAGGTTAAGGACAGGCAAACTTACGTTTCTAGCATTTGTAGACTTAGAGAAACCTTTTGACAGTGTTGACTGGAATACTCTTTCAGTTTTCAAAGGTGGCAGCGGCAAAATGCAGGGGGAGAAAGGGTTTTTACAATTTGTACAGAAACCAGATGGTAGTTATAAGTATCGAGGGGCACGATGGTGGTGGTGGTGGTGTGTTGGGGCTTATGGGCGCTCAACATCGAGGTCATCAGCGCCCTGACACACATTAAAAGGAACGAATGTGGACAGACCTAAGAAAACTAAAGCACACACTCAAAGAAAGCAGGAAAAGAAGGAAAATGCTACATAAGAAAGTAAAACCTAAGGAAAGGGGAAACATAGCAACAAAAATGTCACAGGAAATTGTTATTGGCTGGCCACTTACATAAAATATGGGCGAGCTTGTCACACAGTGAGCAAATTAAAATCCTCTCCCTAAAATCTTTGTAAAAACATTTGACAGGGCACAGAACTTTAAAACTTTCACCACATTCGTCCGAGTGTTGCCTAAAAGAGATGGCAGGTCCGCTGGCAAGTCAGCCGCGACCCGCTGGTCAGAAAATAAAACGCAATCCAATAAAACGTGGCGCACAGTGACCTGGACGCCACAAGCACCACACATTGGAGGGTCCTCTCGCCGGAGAAGGAAGCCATGCGTCATAGGGCTGTGGCCTATTCGAAGCCGAGTGAGAAGAACCTCGTCCCGTCGATGGGGCTGAAAGGAAGTACACCACACACGCGTTGTGGGCTTGACTATACGGAGCTTATTGTCAGTCACTTCCAGCCACTTATCCTCCCACCGACACATGACCCGTGAGCTCAACAGCGAGGTGAGTGCGTGCAAGGGAATAGCACACTGAGATACTTGTGGATCGAGACACGCCTCCGTGGCTGCGAGATCTGCCCTTTCATTCCCAGCAATGCCGACATGCCCCGGAACCCAGCAAAAAGCTACAACCTTCCCCAGTCGCTGTAGTCGGAGGAGGGCATCCTGGATGGTCTGGACAATTTTGTCTGCCGGATACAAACGTTGCAATGAGTGAAGGGCACTGAGTGAATCGGAACAGACAAGAAATTTAGGAGTGGAAGAATGTCTCATGTGCTCCAGTGCCCGCAAGATTGCAGACAATTCTGCGTCAAAGACAGTAAAAGTCTGAGGCAGTCGGACCTTGAGGACACGATATGGAAAAACAACTGAGCAACCAACAGAATCCCCTTGTTTCGACCCATCCGTAAAAACAGCTACATAGTCGTGGTGCTCAGATAAAATGGCAGAAAATGCTGCTTTAAAAACGGTGGCAGGAGTGCAATCTCTCTTGTACTGCAATAAATCTAAAATCACTCTGGGCCTCTTCAGTAACCAGGGTGGCAGGCGGTTAAAACCTTGGATTTGGGGTTGTACAGACTCCACACCGAGGGACTCTAGTACACGTTGCACACGGATCCCAAATGGCAACGTAGCCCGGGGACGGCGGGAAAAAAGGCGGTCCAGAGGTGGATGGGCAACAAGACGGTGAGCAGGTGAGCTGGGAGCTGCAAGAAACTTACAAGCCTGGCGCACCAGCAGGAGCTGCCGCCGGATGGTAAGTGGCGGTTCGCCAGACTCAGCACAGAGGCTGGGTACGGGACTGGTCCGATAAGCACCCGTGGCCAGTCGGATCCCAGCATGGTGAACAGCATCAAGGATCCGCAAATAAGATGGCCTCGCTGACCCATATACTGTGCAGCCATAGTCCAGCCGTGAACGCACAAAAGCTCCATAAAACTGAAGGAGACGCGCCCTGTCCGCGCCCCAAGACCTGTGGCTGAGGCACTTGAGAATGTTCAGTGCCTTCAGCGTTCTGGCTTTCAAGTCACGTAGGTGTGGCAGCCATGACAACCTGGAGTCAAAAATTAGGCCTAGAAACTGCACTGTGTCTCTAAAATGTAGGACAGTATCCCCCATATGCAAGGCAGGCAAAGTAAAAAGATGACGAGAACGATTAAAATGAACACAAACACACTTATCGGCAGAAAACCGAAAACCCGTCTTTGCAGCCCACTCCTCTAACCGCCGCACTGTTAGCTGCAACTGACGGCTCACGGTTGCAACACTGGAGGAGGAACAGAAAACAGCAAAGTCGTCCACAAATAAGGAGCACTGTACTGGACTCCTCACTGTAGACGTTATACTGTTGATGGCTATGGCAAAGAGGGTAACACTTAAAACACTGCCCTGGGGGACACCGTTCTCTTGCTCAAAGCGATCTGACAGTGTGTTACCAACGCGGGTCCGAAAAAACCGCTGAGACAGGAAAGACCGAATGAAAATGGGGAGGCGGCCACGAAAGCCCCATTGATGCATTTGTGCAAGAATACTGTGTCTCCAAGTAGTATCATATGCCTTACTTATATCAAAGAAGATACCGATACAGTGATGCTGACGGAGAAAAGCCTGCTGAATAGCCGCCTCTAGGAGGGTCAGGTTGTCGACCGTGGACCGAAATTTTCGGAATCCACACTGAAAGCGGCTAAGGAGCTGTCTGGTCTCTAACAGCCAGACCAGACGCCGGTTAACCATCCGTTCCAGGGTCTTTCCGACACAGCTTGTCAAGGCGATACTACGATAACTACCGGGACATGTGCGGTCCTTTCCTGGTTTGAGGAGAGGGATGAGGATTTCCTCCCTCCACGAGGTGGGGAACACTCCTGTCTGCCATATGAGATTAAAACATTCGAGGAGGATTTCCTTTGACGCCGCTGGCAGATGTCGAAGCATGTAGTACTGGATGCGGTCGTAACCTGGTGCAGTGTCAGAAGTCTCAGTAGGTGCCGATAGAACTGTTCGACCGAAAGTCCAAGGTCGCTCTTTCGACAGTCGCACGGTAGCGACGAAACGCTGGATCCTGATTTGCAGTGGCAGTACTTTGTGCAAAATGCTCTGCCAGCGTCTGAGCAATGGCTCTGGGTGTTGTTTGGAGGCATCCCTGGATCAGGACAGCAGCTATCGGTAAACGGCTATGTTTACCGGAAATCCTCCGGATGGCTTCCCATACTTTTGTGGAGCAAGTGGAACGGTTGATGGAGTCCAGGAACACCTGCCATGACCTTTTCTTGCTCTCTTTAATGACACGGCGTGCCCTGGCTCTCGCGATTCGAAAGGCGGTAAGATTGACCGCTGTTGGGCGGCATTTAAATCGGCGAAGAGCCGCACGCCTGTCCCGGATGGCTGAACGGCACTCTTCTGTCCACCAAGGCACAAGGCGCCGCTTACGAGTGCCAGAAGACTGTGGTATGGACAGGTCAGCAGCATGATGGACCACAAGTGTGATGTGATCCACCCATTCCTGTACGTTATTGTGGCGGTCAAAGACAGCCAACCGAGTGAACAGTGGCCAGTTAGCCCTGCCAATCATCCACGATGGTGGCCGCTGCTCCAGCAATACACCATCCAGGAGATGAATGCGGATAGGGAAGTGATCGCTGGAATGAAGGTCGTCAATGACCTCCCAGTGAACAGAGTCGGTGAGGGTTGGAGAGCAGAAAGATAGGTGAGAATGACCCTGTAGCAGTAGAGAAATGAGTCGGAGTACCTGTGTTGAGGATGCACAACACTTGAGATGTTAGGAGGCTCTCCAAAATTCGACCTCGAGCGCAAAGAGAAGTGGAGCCCCACAGGACATGATGGGCATTGAAGTCTCACAGGAGGAGAAATGGGCGGGGGAGTTGGTCGATAAGATCTGTGAGAGCGTCTAAGGTCATTGCTTCCAGAGGGGGTAAATAAAGGGAGCAAACGGTAAGCCTCCGAGGTGAATGAATTTCAACTGCAACTGCTTGCAGGTCAGTATCCAGGGGGAGAGCAGAGGAGTGGTGGTCATTATTGACAAACACAGCAACTCCGCCTTTGGCCCTTTCTCCAGTCAGGTCATCTTTGCGATATGACGTATAGCCCCTTAGTACAGGAGCATTAGATGGTTTTAAATGCGTTTCCTGTAAACACAAGCACAGGGGGCGTTGCCGTGCTAGGAGGTTCAGTTCCTCCACATGTGCCCGGAATCCATTCATGTTCCACTGTATAATGGTAGCCATCTATCAGGGTGGGAGTACCTTCATCCTCACTTTCTGTCGGGGAGGAGAGCCCACAACAGGTGGAGGCTCAGTTTTGGGGCGAGATGATTGCCCCAGTCTGACATCAACCTCCATCGCCTCAGAAGAGGAGTCGAGAGAGACGTCAGAGAGAATGACATCCACATCAAGAGACTGTATAACTGCAGTCTCCTTTAGTGGGCGAGTCTACACCTTTGTCTTTGGCTTCGATGTTCTGGCCTGAGGTGGCATTGGAGCCAAACCCTCAGAAGCAGTAGGGGGTGTAGCAGCGCTGGGCAGTGCACAAGACTGGACCCGGGAAGGGGCAGGAAGTTCCATGATGTCAGCTACCACGGCCTGGTCAGAAGGCCGGGGGGGAGCAGCAGGCTTCACAGGAACGGCAGCAGCACACGTACATTGACAAGCGCAGGTGCTAGTGCTAACAGTAGCAACCTCCGTTTGTGTAGCGGCATCGGTTTTCAAGACTGGTTGTTTGAGAACGGAAGAAAAGGAAGCAGCGAACGTGGGCGGCTGCATGGACTTGTAAATTTTCTTCGCCTCACCATACGGGATGCGTTTTGTCGTTTTCAGTTCCTGGATCTTCCGTTCCTCAAGGAAAACTCTGCATTCCCTACTCCACACATGGTGATCCCCAGAGCAGTTGACACACTTGGGAGGAGAGGAGCAACCAACTCCCTCATGGGCGTCTTTACCACAATTCCCGCAAGTGGCTTCCCCTTTACAGCCGAGAGTAGTGTGTCCAAAGTGTTGGCATTTAAAACACCGCATGGGGTTGGGGTAATAAGGCCGTACACTGAGATGTAGGAAACCTGCCTTCACATGCTCTGGCAATTTGGTGCTGTTAAATGTAAGGATAAATGAGTCAGTCTTTATGAGAGCACCATCCACCCGTTTCATAATGTGTTGCACGTCGACAATTCCTTCCCGGGACCATTCAGCCTTCAGTTCGTCTTGGGGAATGTCAACGAGATCTCTGCAAGTCACAACACCCTTGCTGTAGTTCAAGGTGTTGTGAAATTCAGTCTCTATCGCAAACTCCCCAAGAAATTGTTCCTTCTGAAGGTTCTGGACTTGCTGGAAGCTAGATGTTTCAACCAACAAGGTGCCATTTCGCAAGCGCTTTACGGATTTTAATGTGCCAGCAAGACCTTCTAAGCCCTTCTGTATATAAAATGGCGAAACTTTTCAAAAATCCCATCTTCTCTTTTAATTATGAAAAACACATTCTGCGAAGCAGCATGCGTTCTGTTACTACTACCTGAATCAGGAGGACTGGCTACACGAGCCCTCTTGTTGGATTGGGTGTTAGAACCCACCAGCGGTCCACCCTTTCCGCTGGCAGGAGAAGAATAAAAGTTCGAGGGTTCCATCTCGGTCCCACGAGCAGCTAGGGAACTAGAAGTCCACCTAGACAGAGCCCCTCGTGCCTAGGTAAGCCTTATACAACTGGAGTGCGGCAGGTGCCCCAGAGGTTGCCCGCTTGCGACTGTTCCACCCCAACAGCCATGCATCTTATAGGCGCGCAGCACACCGTAAGATTGAGGGGTTTTTATAGAGGTTTACCTTCCTCGCAATCCAGGTGGTCAAGCCAAGATTATCATTCCCCGCAGCACACAACATTCCACCGCTGCGCCATGCGGTGGTCGCTGAAGCATGTCCGGGGGTTACGGTGACAGGAGACTGGCGGCGCTGACCAGTCCCCAGCTCAGGACCCCGGGGTCGCCAAGCCCGTACTCAGCAAATGAATGCTGAGCCCCTGGGGGCATCGAGGGGCACGAATGGGAAACTGTGGTTCAGAAGGGAGTGAGACAGTGTTGTAGCCTATCTCCCATGTTATTCAATCTGTATATTGAGCAAAAGCAAAGGAAACAAAAGAAAAATTTGGAATAGGGATTAAAGTCCAGGGAGAAGAAATAAAAACCTTGAGGTTTGCCAATGACATTGTATTTGTGTCAGAGGTAGCAAAGGACCTGGAAGAGCAGTTGAACGGAATGGACAGTGTCTTGAGAGGAGGATATAAGATGAACATCAACAAAAGCAAAAAGAGGATAATGGAATGTAGCCGAATTAAAACAGGTGATGCTGACAGAATTAGATTAGTAAATGAGACACTTAAAGAAGTAGATAAGTTTTGTTATTTGGGAAGCAAAATAGCTGATGATGGTCGAAGTAGAGAAGATACAAAAGGTAGACTGGCAATGGCAAGAAAAGTGTTCTGAAGAAGAGAAATTTGTTAACATCGAGTACAGATTTAAGAGTCAGCAGGTCCTTTCTGAAAGTATTTGTATGGAGTGTAGCCATGTATGGAAGTGAAACATGAACGATAAACAGTTTAGACAAGAAGATAATAAATGCATTTTAAATGTGGTGCTACAGAAGAATGCTGAAGATTAGATGGGCAGATTTCGTCACTAATGTGGAGGTACTGAATAGAAATGGGGAGATGTTTGTGCCACAGTCTGACTAAAAGAGGGGATCAGTTGGTAGGTGGTAGGACACATTCTGAGGCATCAAGGGATCAACAATTTAGTACTGGAGGAGTGGGAGGGTGGGGAATCATAAAGGGAGACCAAGAGATGAATACAGGAAGTAGATTCAGAAGGATGTAGGTTGCAGTAATTACTCGGAGATGAAGAGACTTGCACATGATAGAGTAACATGGAGAGCTGCATCAAACCAGTCTTTGGACTAAGGACCACAACAAAAATCAGCAAAATTAATAGATAAAGCAAATTTTGTTGCAGTTTTAGGGAATTTAATCTTGCAATTTTAAAAGTTATAAATTTTTAGTTTTGTAAATAATTGTTACTACAATTAAGTCGACTTAAGTTAATAAAAGTAAAGTTGATGAGATTAACACCTAGAGAAGATTTATGAATAGTTTAGATTTATTTCATCAAGCTGCTGTAAGACAGTAGAGTATAATGAAATTGCTTAGGGAAATAAGTGGCATTTTGTCCCAGAAAAAGAACTTTTAGAGCAATTTTGATGAAATGTCACCTTGGCGTTTTTCAATTTGTTATTTATTTATTTTAGGTTTGCAGCTTTTGTAACTATGGCAATATGAGTGGTGACAGTGAGAGTGTAAGTGATGAGAATCCCATGCAGGGAAATATTTTCAGTATAGATAGTAATGTTAATGTGATAACTAATAATAAATGTAGTAAGATGCTTGAAGTTAGTGAACCTCAAAAAGTGAAGGATGATGTCAAAATTAGGATGACTGGGAAACAAAATGTAAATAATAGCTTGAGTACAACAGTGTTAGTAGGTAGCAAAGAAAGGTAATGCTAGTGAATGAACGCAAGCGGAATATAAATCATTATTACTTGAATTAAGGTGATTTGTGTGGAAGTGTCGAATGGGATTGAATGACTGATTAAAGATTAATAAGAAGAAACAAAATATTAATGTAACTATTGAGTGAGTTCATAAGTTGAACAAACCTTTTGAAGACTCGCATAAGGTAACAGACAGAAATAAAAAATGTGTTAATGGTTACCACCTTAGACACTGAAAATGACGAAATAAATACCAGACGGTAGAGGTTATTTGTGATGAGAATAATGTACAACAACAAGACAGTAAAATGGGGAGAAATCAGAATAATAATTATGAATTAATGTTACAATTAAATTTCATTGACGAAGTTATGAGAGTAGAATTATTTAAAGAAGAAACAGTGATGACATACATGGAAGACGGTGTTGAAAAAGGTAACCAGAAAATGAAGTTCATTTTTGGCAGAGGGAAGTGGTAACAACATATGGCAAATTTAGGTAACAAGGACGAGGAGTGCGCAAATAAGCCAATTTGTGATAGAGATATACTGTTTGTGACGTGATAAATCAGAATAGTAACTTTAATAATTTTAGAATGAAGTGTATCTTAATTTGTTGAAGAATATTAATAGCGAAGTAATTAATTATCGAAAAGGCCAGATAAAACGCTATGATGAAAATGAACCATTCCTAAAATAACTGAGAAAGCATCAGAAAGTATTTTCAGAAATTTGTGTTTTTCGGAAAGACTATGGTTTCTGGTTTTAGGTACAAAAACATAGCTCTTACAAATGACAGCTTCCGGTCATGCTGTAGCAGCGCAGGAATTGTGGATTATAACAGTGAGCACTAGTTCAGATTATTGGAATAGTAACTATTAATTTGTATTATAATAGTTATGATAATATTTTTTAATGTTGTGTGGCATTGGCCATAAATGTTGTAATATTAAGTAGCACAGAAAAGGACAGAGCGAAAGGCATTTACAGCGCAAGGAGCAGTTAACGGCCGACCTGGAATTTAGAGCGGTGACTCAGATTGTTTGGGTCACCGACACTCGGCAGCTGTGGCGGTGAAGAACAAATCATCTGCAGCCAAAACATAGGTGACGCACTGGGTCCTGAGATGCGTCACTGTGACGTAAGAGTTTTCGTTTTGTTTATGAACAAACTAAATGGCTACTTGTTTCTTAAATGAAACACTAGACTGCGTGTGGATTATTTTATAATAAGTCTGTCCTTACCTGTAAATACTAATGTAAAGAATGGTTCCTTTCAGGAAGGTTATGTCATTATATAATTCTAATCGATATGTTGTTTAATGTATAGTGTCACAGCAGAAGCCGAGTAGCACCGTGCTGTAGTGGATATGATACTAAATCGTTGCATCGAAGGTCGCGAGTTCACAACTCACCTGGACTGTACAATTCTAATTTCTATATTCCGTTCTAGTACATTCTAGAAGTATCCACAAATGGCAAGATTAATCATTGTACGTGAATGTTCTATAGCTGTATATATACTGTATGTGTTCAGCGCCGAAGCAGTTCGCTCCACGCTCTTGTATGTGCATGTGGTGAATAAACCTTCGTTAAGTGTAGTTGGTGTTCGTCACTAATCTATTTACACCTTCCTCTACGTGACATTACTCTATGGTGGAGGCGCTGGGTATTGGAATTTGTGATACCGCACATTATCGACGACACAGTGGCTCCCATCAAGCCACGACAGAGCCGCCGTTTACGTGGCGAGAAACCTGAGTTCGATCCATATTCAGCATATCGCAATTATCGGAGACAGAAGAAGAAGAATAAGAAGAGGACGTTACGATGACAGCAACTGTGTGCCACCACATGAGACATCCTACCGGGTTCTCTGGTGACGATGGCCAAGATCCAAACAAGTGGCTGAAGGTACAGTATATGAGCGCATAGCCAAATTTAACAAATGGGATGACACCGTGTGTTTGGCTAATGTATTTTTCTACTTGGAGGACAATGCCAAGCTATGGTATGAGAACAACGAGGAGAAGATCAGCCGGCCGGTGTGGCCGTGCGGTTAAAGGCGCTTCAGTCTGGAACCGCGTGACCGCTACGGTCGCAGGTTCGAATCCTGCCTCGGGCATGGATGTGTGTGATGTCCTTAGGTTAGTTAGGTTTAATTAGTTCTAAGTTCTAGGCGACTGATGACCTCAGAAGTTAAGTCGCTTAGTGCTCAGAACCATTTGAGGAGAAGTTCACAAGCTGGTAAGTATTCCAGGCGGAACTGCGCAAGTATTTCGGCGACTCACAACGACAGAAGTGCAAGGCTGAAGATAAATTAAAGTGCAGGGCACAACGTCCATGAGTATCAACTACAGAAAGAAAACGTCTTGCTGTGATCTGGGCCATGTGCAAATTTCGACAGTATCTCTATGAAAGGACATTCACAGTTTTTACAGACCATCATTCACTTTGTTGGTTGACGGGTCTTAAGGATCCAACAGAACGACTCTCCAGGTGGGCCCTACGTCTTCAAGAGTATGACATTACCATAATGTGAAGTGGAAGAAAACACCAAAATGCCGACTGTCTCTCAAGCAACCCTGTACAAGACCATCAAGAATTTGATGAAGATAGTGACTGTCTCGCTGCACTCCAGGATCTCTCTGCTGAATAGGAGGAGGACACCAAGAAAACTCAAATTATGCTTGGCTTAAATCGGTCAGAGGATGTGAAGGGACAATTTAAGGTAGTTAATGGATTACTTTGCAAGAAAAACTTTGATCCATTTGGAAAGAGGTGGCTAACAGTGATTCCTAAACACATGCGCTTAGATGTTCTACAGAAATTCCATGACACACCAGAGGCCGGACCTTTCGGATTTATTAAGACATACGATAGAAACCGCAAGAGATTTTTCTGGCCAGGTTTATTTAGGAGTATCCGTCACTATGTGTCGCACTGTCGAGAGTGCCAGAGGAGAAAGGCAGTCCATCAGAAACCACTCGCCGACTCATACCAATTCTACCAGCCGAAACGACTTTCCAGCGTGTTGGTATTGACCTCCTCCGACGATTTCCAACGTCTGCTAATATCAATAGATGGATTATTGTTTGCACTGATTATCTGACACACTATGCCATTACAAAAGCCGTGAAAACAGCCGGAACATTCGAGGTAGCCAAATTCATCGTGGAAGACATTGTATTAATACACGGTGCCCCAAGGTCGTTAATTACGGATCGAGGAAAAGTTTTTCAATCAAATCTTGTGACATAGATAAACCGTCGGTCCAACATTACTCATCACATGATGACTGCCTACCATCCTCAAACTAACGGGCTTACTGGACGCCTTAATAAGACCTTGGTCGACATGCTACTATCAATGTTTGTCAATGTTGAACAGAGCAACTGGGATGAGGTGCTACCTTTCGTGACGTGTGCCTACAACACCGCCAAACGAGACACCACAGGATTTACGCCATTTTTCCTGCTGCATATGCCTGAGACGACGACGACGACGATGGATACTGTGTTTCCGTTACATCCTGACGACGTAGACGACGACTACAACGGCCAGGTGTTAACCAGAGCTGAGGAAGCTCGGCAGCTAGCTCTAATCCGAACGCTGCAGGGTCAAGAAAACGATCGCCGAAGGTATGACGCGAGCCATCGCTCTGTTGTCTACCAGCCTGGTGACCTCGTCCGGACCATCACCCCTACTTTGGACCTTATAAGGTTGTAAGACATTTGTCTGATGTTGCTTATGATGTTGAAGATTTCGACGCCGACACAAGACGACGAAAGATCAGAGACACGGTCCTCGCCATTTGAATGAAGCCCTATAAGGATCCTGAAACACAGGGTAAATTCGAAGCTCCAGCGACAGGCAACAAGCGGAAAGGTGACGACGAGCGTAGCGGCAAAAGAAGTTCTAAGAAGGGCACCACCAGGGCGAGAATCAGTTATCGGGAGTCGGAGTATGCAGGACCGATGACCCGTTGCCGGACTAGGACGACGTAAAACCGAGACGCTGTTCTCTTAAGGAGAGAGCAATGTCACACCAGAAAGTGAGTAGAAGCGCGGTGTAGTGGGTGTGATACTAAACTGTTGCATCGAAGGTCGTGAATTCAAAAATCAACTGGACTGTACAATTTTATTTTCTATATTCCGTGCGAGTACATTCTACAAGTATCCACAAGTGGCAAGAATCATTGTACTGGAATGTCCTGTAGCTGTATATATACTGTATGTGTTCTGGCCGGAGGCAGTTCGCTCCGCGCTCTTGTATGTGCAAGTGCTGAATAAACCTTCGTTAAGTGAAGTTAGTGTTCCTCACTCATCTACTTACACCTTCCTCTACGTGGCAATATTACATGTTGCGTGAGGAATGAAGAATCATGATGAAGGAATGTCACCTTCATATTAATGCCATGACTACTCTGAGAATCAAGACCTGATTACTGACTTACCTCCACAAACATGACCAGATCAACCACTAATGTGGCTGTGTCGCAAGTGTGTATTACAGATTTCATTACTTTAAAACTGCAAATTTTAACAAAATTCATAATTATAAAATTGTGGAAACTGATATCACTTAAGGGGCTCTGGAACGCCCTATACTTGCAATGTTAAAATAACGCTTATAAATTACATCTTTCCTCATAAAGTATTTGAGGTAGGAAGTTGAACTTTTTACAGATTATTTATTGGAATATGGGCTACAACTTAACACAGGGATTTTACTAAATTTTAGTTCAGTTATTAAAGATGATTTTTTTCAATTGTAATGAAAATTCACAACTTTTTTTGCAATTTTTTATTTATATATTCAAAAATATACAGTTTTTTGGAAAAAGGCTGTGTTAAATTATGCAGAAGGTACTGTGTAACATTTACTGAAAGTTTGAAACAAATATGTTCGGAAGATCCTTAGAAAACATGTAATTAGTATGAGAAAATAAAAGTTTTGGGAATCGAGCGACAAAGATTGGATTAACTTTTTAGTGCATTCCAGGTCCATAGGATGGATTATCTTCTTCCTCTGCAAACTCCTCCTCCAGCTTCCTCTTGTTCCTCCTCCTGTTTACTCTTGCTTGTATTTCTAGACTCTTTACAGCCCTGTCTGCAGCCCGAAGGCGTTCCTTGTCTAAAGCAAGCATCGCTCGTACCATGTTAGAACCTATCTTCATTCCCATATTTCTAAATACCTTGCATCTTACAATGTTGCCATCATTGAAAGTCGCAACAGCAACTTTACTTTTACTCATTATTATACTTCAGCAAAACAGAGACTCAAGAAACAGAATTAATTACGAATATTTTCGAGATAACGACAGAGTAAATAAACATGAAACAATCGACAATCACACCAGCGATATATATTGAACCATCACAGGTTAGCCACAACACATACTTTATCTCACATCACTAAAATGTACCTGATGAACACGGACGTTAATAATAACACCATTTGACAGCAGTTTAACAGCGCCACAGTGGGTCACGCCCATGTAGAACACATTTCAAAAAAAATTTAAAAATAGTTGTAGTCTTCGGAATTGAATGAATTATATATCTATTAAAAGGTAATAGTCTGCAGATTCAGAAAACGCAAAAAGTAAAAATTGAACTTTTCGTGATTTTGAGACTTTCCGGAGCCCCTTAAGCGGAAGAATAACGTATCAGAATTAGGAAATAGATACTGAATATTATGTAAAGTAATTAAAAGTGTTATCCAGCACTAGGGACGAGCACAGTTGGAACTGAAATAAAATTTGCAATTTTGGAAAAGGTAATAATTAAAAATATTAGCGAACCTCTATTGTAAGGGTGTGGACGAAAATCCTGGATGGTTGGAGTTTTCTTTATATTTTAAATTTTCCATTTTTGAAATAAATACATTGAATCTTAAAAAAAAAACATTTTTCGTCAAGAGTATGCGGCATTTATGCTCCACGTCAACCCAAATATTATTAAATTTCATTACACAATGTAGAAAGCCTTACGCTGCTATGTGCGAGCAAAGTCTTAGGATCGGTAGGCATGCCCATCTCGTAAAATGACAGATGGGTGACGGAGAGTGAGAAAGAAGACATGGCCGCGCGGGGTAGGTGCGCGCTCTGGCGACGTTTTGCCACGGTCAGCGCGGCTGCCCCCGTCGGAGGTTTGAGTCCTCCCTCAGGCATGGTTGTGTGTGTCGTGCTTAGCGTAATTTAGTTTAAGTTAGATTAAATAGTGTGTAAGCTTAGGGACCGATGACCTCAACAGTTTGGTCCCATAAGACCTTATCACAAATTTCCAAAAAGAAGACGTGAGCAGTAGTCGTGTCGTACTGGAGCAAAATTAAATGGTCCACGCGTCGTGAAGGAGCAATACAGGTCATTCCCAAGACTTAGCTAGTTACTGAGCGTCAATGTTAACAGACTGCTATTTGTTTCACATTCGAATTTATCCAACACGAATTTTCAAACATTCATTTAAAATCAACCTCTGGATTATTTCGTGTAATATCAGATTTTAACGGTATGCTGAACTGGAAGCACGTTAACTCACAAAGCCGGGGTGCCTCTGTTGAAGCGCGCTTTTCGCGGAACGGGCCACTGGTTATTGTGGATGGTGATTAGCTCGCCACGGTGAACTAATGGACTAGCGGTGTTAATGAAATCGTGTGCCAGATACCACACACACCTACACAAGTGAAGCTTTTATAATCGCGCTGTTTACAGCTTTCGCGATTACAGTGAGTGCAAGTCACGCGCAAGTGCTATCCTACGTGTATCATCCCTGACCGAGAAGTGTTTCGCCAGAATTTGCTGTACACAGTTTGTGATGGAATCTGTTACACCTCTAGCAGTTCTTAAATTTATCCCATCAACCGTACCTATGATAATCTACACAAACGTTTTCGAGATAATTTTGTATATCCAATTATAAACTCATGAATATGAATTGGCACTGTATCCGGGAGTAATTGAGTTTGAGAAAGTTTCTGAATCAGTTTTATCAAAATCTGCTGTACCAAGACCCACTCATGATCAATGTATCGATTTTGCACATACACTACTGGCCATTAAAATTGCCACACCAAGAAGAAACGCAGATGATAAACGGGTATTCACTGGACGAATATATTATACTAGAACTGACATGTGATTACATTTTCACGTACTTTGGGTGCATAGATCCTGAGAAATCAGTACCCAGAACAACCACCTCTGGCCGTAATAACGGCCTTGATACGCCTGGGCATTGAGTCAAACAGAGCTTGGATGGTGTGTACAGGTACAGCTGCCGATGCAACTTCAACACTTTACCAGAGTTCACTAAGAGTAGTGACTGGCGTATTGTGTCGAGCCAGTTGCTCGGCCACCATTCACCAGAAGTTTTCGATTGGTGAGAGATCTGGAGAATGTGCTGGCTAGGTCAACAGTCGAACATTTTCTGTATCCAGAAAGGCCCGTACTGGACCTGCAACATGCAGTCGTGCATTATACTGCTGAAATGTAGGGTTTCGCAGGGATCGAATGAAGGGTAGAGCCACGGGTCGTAACACATCTGAAATGTATCGTCCACTGTTCGAAGTGCCGTCAATGGGAACAAGAGGTGACCGAGACGTGTAACCAATGGCACCCCATACCATCACGCCGGGTGATACGCCAGTATCACAAGAACAAACCACAAGCAACATGCTCCAGTGCCTTTTGTGCCCTACATCCTGCACGAAGATTGATCTCCTGGAAGCCACTCCAAGCGCCTTGGAGGTTGCAAAGTACTGGGCACATGTAATATAAATACAATTTGTTTATATATATGTACACATTTATTTATGTGTATGGCTACTGTAAATTTGTATGTTTCTGATTCGAGAATAATAATACCACGCCAGTATGGCGATGACGAATACACGCTTCCAATGTGCGTTTACCACGATGTCGCCAAACACGGATGCGACCATCGTGATACCGTAAACAGAACCTAGATTCATCCGAAAAAATGACGTTTTGCCATTCGTGCACCCAGGTTCGTCGTTGAGTACACCATCGCAGGCGCTCCTGTCTGTGATGCAGCGTCAAGGGTAACCACAGCCATGGTCTCCGAGCTGATAGTCCATGCTGCTGCAAACGTCGTCGAACTGTTCGTGCAGATTGTTGTTGTATTGCAAACGTCCCCTTCTGTTGAATCAGGGATCGAGACGTGGCTGCACGATCCGTTACAGCCATGCGGATGAGATGCCTGTCATCTTGACTGCTAGTGATACGAGGCCGTTGGGATCCAGCACGGCGTTCCGTATTACCCTCCTGAACCCACCGAATTCATATTCTGCTAACAGTCATTGGATCTCGACCAACGCGAGCAGCAATGTCGCGATACGATAAACCGCAATCGCGATAGGCTACAATCCGACCTTTATCAAAGTCGGAAACGTGATGGTACGCATTTCTCCTCCTTACACGAGGCATTACAACAACGTTTCACCAGGCAACGGCGGTCAACTGCTGTTTGTGTATGAGAAATCGGTTGGAAACTTTGCTCATGTCAGCACGTTGTAGGTGTCGCCACCGGCGACAACCTTGTGTGAATGCTCTGAAAAGCTAATCATTTGCGTATCACAGCAACTTCTTCCTGTCGGCTAAATTTCGCATCCGTAGCACGTCATCTTCGTGGTGTAGCAGTTTTAATGGCCAGTAGTGTATTACTGTACGGAAGAATATTAGTGGGAATTTCAAATCGAAAAAGGAATCAGACAAAGGCATTGCACACCACCAAAACTATTCTTAGCATTTTCAGGCCCTTGTACTGGAAAACGAAGGAGGATACGTGTTGATGGAACATATCTTAACCATCGGCCTCCCGGTAACGACAGTGCACAATATTCTCTAGATCAAATGAAACTCAAAGAATGGAAGACAGTGAAGTGAAAACGAGGAAGACTCTATAACGAGCATGACGCGGACGCATTAATGGAGGTATGTGTACAGAGGTGCCCTCTGTTTGGAATCAGGAAGGAGCCGCTGTACCATTTGTCTGTTAGACACGCTCGAAGTGAGATCAGTGAGTCGTGTGTGCGTCTGACTACACTGCGATGGCCGGGAAAGAGGAACAGCGAGGTGTAGGGCGGTTTCTGACTGCGGAAAGAAATATGTCAAGTGCGCGTGTGTGTTAGTGGAATAAATGATATCGAGAAGGTCAGGTGTCATTGAAAGACAGCAGTCAGAAAGGGCAGGCTCATCGTTTCTGTCATTGGTACGATGTATACTGCTGTCAGAAGTGACCGACGGCTGACGTTGGGAGATATTCGTTCAAACTGGTTATCAGTCACGGTAGTGTTTTATATTGTATTGTATGTTAAGTGGGGGCTCAGAAACGACGGAGAAGCTCCGTTCCCGCCGCAGCCACAGTGGTCCACAACCCCACGAAGACTACCGCAGTCCACTTCACCCATCCACCGCCCCGCACCGAACCACTCTTTCCCCCGGCGGAGGTTCGAGTCCTCCCTCGGGCATGGGTGTGTGTGTTTGTCCTTAGGATAATTTAGGGACTAATGACTTTAGCAGTTAAGTCCCATAAGAGTTCACACACATTTGAACATTTTTGAACCACTCTTTCAGGGTTACTGTGCGGTTCGGCTCCCGGCGGACCCGCCAGGGAATGCCTCACACCAGACGAGTGTAACCCCTATGTTTGCGTGGTAGAGTAATGGTGGTGTACGCGTACGTGGGGAAGTTGTTTGCGCAGCAATCGCCGACTTAGTGCAGCTGAGGCGGAATAAGGGGAACCAGTCCGCATTCGCCGACGCGGATGGAAAACCGCCTAAAAACCATCCACAGACTGGCCGGCTCACCGGACCTCGACACAAGTCCGCCGGGCGGATTCGTGCCGGGGCCCAGGAGCTCCTTCCCAATCCGGGAAGGCGAGCGTTAGAGCGCACGGCTAACCTATCGGGCCATCAGTCACGGTACCGATCGTACTGTCAGGACAGAGCGTATCTGCACAGTGGGTTCCCCACAGCCTGACGGAGGAGCAGAAGCTGAACAGAATGTCGACATCACTGCACCACCTGGAACTGCGTCAAGGTGAAGAATATTATTTCCTGACCTATACTCTCGCAGGAGATAAAACACTGTCATCATCTTGAGCCGATGACAGTGTCAGAACAAACAATGGAAGCACTTGTATTCACCCTCTCAGGAGAAATACAAAGCCGTGCACGCCAGCTCCCGGAAAGTCACGTGTCCTTTTTATTTCCTGCGAGGGCGCGCTGTTCATTGGCTTTCTGGAAAACGGCGCCACAATTAACGCACAGTGGTACGTGGAGACTGCGGAAATTGCAGCGCACCAAGTCAAAACGCCCAGAAAAGTTGTCAAACGGCATCATTCTGTTGCAGCATAACGCCCGCCCACGCGTTGCCATGGTTGTTGCGCCTACGCTGCAGAAGTTTCGTTGGGAAGCGTTTACACACTCTCCGTAAAGTCCCGATGTTTCCTCATGCGATTTCCATATTTTTGGAGCCCTGAAGATGACATTCCTGGCCTTCGATTTGCGTGAGACAAAGTGGCGCACGGCATCATACAATCATGGTTCCGTCAACAACAGCAAAAATGTTTCCGTGAAGGCACTCACCGTCTTGTCTCGCAATGAGATAAATGTATTAATTGTTAAGGCTGATACCTTTGAAACAATAAACAGTTTTCTTTCCTTTTTTCCTCTGTCTCATCTTCATCTGTCTGCCCCTTATAATTTCGGCAGCACCCGAAGGGAATTTTAGATGGCCGGTGGTAGTTAAAATTTATGTTAATGATTCAGCAGATAGCGCTGGAGGCACCATAAGGCTATTCACAGCCTGTGGTGTTGCCTGTAAAAAGGTTGGCCTACCAGGAGGCCGTAGCGAAATGCAGGAAGATCTGCAGAGGATCAACGGTTGGTGCTGCAGCGAGAAAGTTGACACAGAAGGTAAAAAGAAATGTAACGTAGAGCGCATAAATAGGCGATTATACTGTCCGATTACACTATTGGCGACGAACTGCTGGAAACATTAACTACCGTAAACTGTAGAGCAGCAACCATCCGGAGTTACCTAAAGTGATATGGCGGCATTAATAAACGGCAGGAAAAGAAGACATCAGTTAGAGATTCTGCGAGAGAATCTTAACGAAATATGAATCATTTACGAAAGAAGTGACTTACAGAACACTTGTTCGACAGATTCCTGAGTACTGTTCATCGCTCTGTCACCCTTACCAAGCAGGATTAATAGGAGAGTTAGAGAAGATCCCATGAATGGTGGCGTCTTTCGTCGCGGGATCATTTATTCGGCACGATATCCTTGAGAAGATGCTCAAGAAATTCCAGCGGCAGACGCTACACAAGAAAAACGTTCTCCATAACGGAGAGGTTTGCTGCTGGAATGTCGAGAGGGTACATTCCATACAGAGCCGGGCAACATTTTACTTCCTTTCACGCGTGTACCGCAAAATGGTCACGACGAGAAAATCACAGAAGTTAGATGTCATATGGGTTGCGACCATTTAGTGACCGGATTAGGAAAGGGGGCAACAGATAGTGGTAGCAGAAATACCCTCCGCCACACACCGAAGGTGATTTGCGGAGTATGCATGTAGATTGTAGAATCTAAGAATTTTTAACATGTTGCAGCCCTGTTAGCAACTGTGATAAATCAATATGTCAAAAATCCGCCTCAGTTGCAAAATGTTACTGTTTTTTACCCAGGTTTCTTCAGAAGCATAAAATAAACTAATACATCCCAGAATAATGCATGGTCAGACATAAAAAGCTAAAGTACCGTGGTCCCATGTCAAGCTATGTTGCTTAGCTGAGGAACAGCCCCGGCCCCATTTCGTGGAAAACGGTCGGTTAGCCGCGGACGCTATGACTTATTCTGGCATGTATTAGTTTATTTTATGCTTCTGAAGAAGGCTAGATTACTCTAGCTGAAACCTGGGTAAAGACCAGTAACATTTTGCAACTGAGGCGGATTTTTGACCTATTAGATTGTAGAATGTTCGAAAGTAGTCCCGAAAATCAAGTTTAATACGACTAAAATAATGAGTAATGGAGTAATCGAAAAGAAAACTGAACAAACGTACAGCGGAGTCATAGAATCGGTACTTGAGTTTTTATGTTTGGAGCATTTCAAGAAAATAAAAAGAAATAAAGGAAAGAGCGCAAATGTTCAAAAATGTGTGTGAAATCTTATGGGACTTAACTGCTAAGGTCATCAGTCCTTAAGCTTACACACTACTTAACCTAAATTATCCAAAGGACAAATAAACACACCCATGTCCAAGGGAGAACTCGAACCTCCGCCGGGACCAGCCGCACAGTCCATGACTACAGCGCCTAAGACCGCTCGGCTAATCCCTGGCGGCGAAAGAGTGCAAATGGCCTCGACTGCTTATGATAAACTAAAAGATAAAAAAAAAATTGTTACAACATGACAAAAAATTACCAGTCAGTCTGTATAGTCAATTTTGACTTATGGCCGTGAGACATGCACAAACAATGCGAAAATCGTTCAAAGATTGAGGGTTTTCAGCGAACGATGGAGATGTTGGAAGATCTCCGCTCGACTTTACCACCGAATACGTGATGATGTGAGCTAATGTAAGTGGTGAGTTATTTTTTTGAAGAAGGGGGAGAGGATATATAGTTTTCGTTTATTACTACCGATTGATCTGGATTTGAAATTAACAAGGACTCTAATTTGAATTATGCGCCACGGACAAGCTCCCTGCGATCGAACGTGGTTACACTTGGTGGTGGTTTAGATTATCTGAACGTTAGACCATCTTACACTATTGCCTTTAGCAAGCTTTTCTATCACGCTTTTCATGAGGAACTAGTGGTTGGAGGAGGAGCGGAAATGACTTTAGGTAGAAATATTCCTGACAAACGGACTTTTACGATTTCACAAATTTTGTTATTGGACACAACAACCCGCTTCCTATGAAGAAGTTAACACTGAACACTAATAACTAATCCTTACTGATGATAATTGCTGGCTAGAAACTAACTGCGAAGGAGCCACCAGCTTACGAATCTGATGAGAATGTAAAAAGGAGATAACCTAGCATTAATATTCTACGTGGTTCACACACGACTCACAGCAGGCATGAAATGTTATATGCGTCCACCATAGGCACTACTTAGGCGGAAAAAAGGCTTCCCATCGACACGTCGTAGTGGAGCTGCCTCTACTACGAAATATATTCCTGTATTCCAAGCTAATTCGCGTAACAGTAGCATCTAATCGCAGTTGCTTAGGGCAATACAGTAGTGGAAATCACTATAAACGCATGGATATTCGCAGGAAAATTAGCGTCGTCGGTTGCAATAATTGTTCCCAGTGTATACGCAAAAATATGAGACCCAGTATAATGACAAATATAGTCAAATATTATCGCATTTGATGTCAGTAGTACAGTATAGAACAACAGAACATCAACGATTCAGGTGGTAAAGGTTGGAACTCTGTATAAAGGCAGTGGGCTATGTTCGGTGTTAGTGAGTGCGTACGTACCTTTACTGCAGATGGGATACAGGCAGCATTAGTGACAGTGCGTGTTGTGTAGATAAGTCACGATTGTCACAATGCCATGCGGAAAACAGTTATCATGTGATGAAATAGCAGAAATTGCTGCCTACAAGGAAATATTGTTGTTGTTGTGGTCTTCAGTCCTGAGACTGGTTTGATGCAGCTCTCCATGCTAATCTATCCTGTGCAAGATCCTTCATCTCCCAGTACCTACTGCAACTTACATCCCTCTGAATCTGTTTAGTGTATTCATCTCTTGGTCCCCCCCTCTACGGTTTTTACCCTCCTACTTTGCCCGCATCTCGTGGTCGTGCGGTAGCGTTCTCGCTTCCCATGCCCGGGTTCCCGGGTTCGATTCCCGGCGGGGTCAGGGATTTTCTCTGCCTCGTGATGGCTGGGTGTTGTGTGCTGTCCTTAGGTTAGTTAGGTTTAAGTAGTTCTAAGTTCTAGGGGACTTATGACCACAGCAGTTGAGTCCCATAGTGCTCAGAGCCATTTGAACCATTTTTTTTTTTTTACCCTCCACGCTGCCCTCCAGCGCTAAATTTGTGATCCCTTGATGCCTCAGAACATGTCCTACTAACCGGTCCCTTCTTTTTGTCAAGTTGTGCCACATACTCCTCCACAATTTTATTCAGTACTTCATCATTAGTTATGTGATCTACCCATCTAATCTTCAGCATTCTTCTGTAGCACCACATTTCGAAAGCTTCTATTCTCTTCTTGTCCAAACTATTTATTGTCCATGTTTCACTTCCGTACATGGCTACACTCCATATAAATACATTCAGAAACGACTTCCTGACACTTAAATCTATACTCGATGTTAACAAATTTCTCTTCTTCAGAAACGCTTTCCTTGCCATTGCCAGTCTACATTTTATATCCTCTCTACTTCGACCATCATCAGTTATTTTGGTCCCCAAATAGCAAAACTCCTGTACTACTTTATGTATCTCATTTCCTAATCTAATTCCCTCAGCATCACCCGACTTAATTCGACTACATTCCATTATCCTCGTTTTGCTTTTGTTGATGTTCATCTTATATCCTCCTTTCAAGACACTGTCCATGCCGTTCAGCTGCTCTTCGAAGTCCATTGCTGTCTCTGATAGAATTACAATGTCATCGGCGAACCTCAAAGTTTTTATTTCTTCTCCCTGGATTTTAATACCTACTCCGAATTTTTCTTTTGTTTCCTTTACTGCTTGCTCAATATACAGATTGAATAACATCGGAGAGAGGCTACAACCCTGTCTCACTCCCTTCCCAACCACTGCTTCCCTTTCATGCCCCTCGACTCTTATAACTGGCATCTGGTTTCTGTACAAATTGTAAATAGCCTTTCGCTCCCTGTATTTTACCCTTGCCACCTTTAGAATTTGAAAGAGAGTATTCCAGTCAACATTGTCAAAAGCTTTCTCTAAGTCTACAAATGCTAGAAGCGTAGGTTTGCCTTTCCTTAATCTTTCTTCTAAGATAAGTCGTAAGGTCAGTATTGCCTCACGTGTTCCAACATTTCTACGGAACCCAAACTGATCATCCCTCAGGTTGGCTTCCACCTGTTTTTCCATTCGTCTGTAAATAATTCGCGTTAGTATTTTGCAGCTGTGGCTTATTAAACTGATAGTTCGGTAATTTTCACATCGGTCAACACCTGCTTTCTTTGGGATTAGAATTATTATATTCTTCTTGAAGTCTGAGGGTATTTCGCCTGTCTCATATATCTTGCTCACCAGATGATAGAGTTTTGTCAGAACTGGCTCTCCCAAAGCCGTCAGTAGTTCCAATGGAATGTTGTCTACTCCCGGGGCCTTGTTTCGACTCAGGTCTTTCAGTGCTCTGTCAAACTCTTCACGCAGTATCGTATCTGCCAACTCATCTTCATCTACATCCTCTTCCATTTCCATAATATTGGCCTCAAGTACATCGGCCTTGTACAGACCGTCTATATACTCCTTCCACCTTTCCGCTTTCCCCTCTTTGCTTAGAACTGGGTTTCCATCTGAGCTCTTGATATTCATGGAAGTGGCTCTCTTTTCTCCAAAGGTCTCTTTGATTTTCCTGTAGGCTGTATCTATCTTACCCCTAGTGAGATAAGCCTCTACATCCTTACATTTGTCCTCTAGCCATGCCTGCTTAGCCATTTTGCACTTCCTGTCGATCTCATTTTTGAGACGTGCTTCATTTACTGCATTTTTATATTTTCTCCTTTCATCAATTAAATTCAATATTTCTTCTGTTACCCAAGGATTTCTACTAGCCCTTGTCTTTTTACATACTTGATCCTCTGCTGGCTTCACTATTTCATCCCTCAGAGCTACCCATTCTTTTTCTACTGTATTTCTTTCCCCCATTCCTGTCAATTGTTCCCTTATGCTGTCCCTGAAACTCTGTACAACCTCTGGTTTAGTCAGTTTATCCAGGTCCCATCTCCTTAAATTCCCACCTTTTTGCAATTTCTTCAGTTTTAATCTACAGTTCATAACCAATAGATTGTGGTCAGAGTCCACATCTGCCCCTGGAAATGTCCTACAATTTAAAACCTGGTTCCTAAATCTCTGTCTTACCATTATATAATCTATACGATACCTTTTAGTGTCTCCAGGATTCTTCCATGTATACAACCTTCTTTTATGATTCTTGAACCAAGTGTTAGTTATGATTAAGTTATGCTCTGTGCAAAATTCTACCAGACGACTTCCTCTTTCATTTCTTAGCCCCAAGCCATATCACCTACTATGTTTCCTTCTCTCCCTTTTCCTACACTCGAATTCCAGTCACCCATCACTATTAAATTTTCGTCTCCCTTCACTACCTGGATAATTTCTTTTATATCATCATACATTTCTTCAATTTCTTCGTCATCTGCAGAGCTAGGTGGCATATAAACGTGTACTACTCTAGTAGGCATGGGCTTCGTGTCTATCTTGGCCACTATAATGTGTACACTATGCTGTTTGTAGTAGCTTACCCGCACTCCTATTTTTTTATTCATTATTAAACCTACTCCTGCATTACCCCTATTTGATTTTGTATTTATAACCCTGTATTCACCTGCCCAGAAGTCTTGTTCCTCCTGCCACCGAACTTCACTAATTCCCACTATATCTAACTTTAACCTATCCATTTCCCTTTTTAAATTTTCTAACCTACCTGCCCGATTAAGGGATCTGACATTCCACGCTCCGATCCGTAGAATGCCAGTTTTCTTTCTCCTGATAACGACGTCCTCTTGAGTAGTCCCCGCCCGGAGATCCGAATGGGGGACTATTTTACCTCCGGAATATTTTACCCAAGAGGACGCCATCATCATTTAACCATACAATAAAGCTGCATGCCCTCGGGAAAAATTACGGCTGTAGTTTCCCATTGCTTTCAGCCGTTCGCAGTACCAGCACAGCAAGGCCGTTTTGGTTAGTGTTACAAGGCTAGATCAGTCAATCATCCAGACTGTTGCCCCTGCAACTACTGAAAAGGCTGCTGCCCCTCTTCAGGAACCACACGTTTGTCTGGCCTCTCAACAAATACCCCTCCGTTGTGGTTGCACCTACGGTACGGCTATCTGTATCGTTGAGGCACGCAAGCCTCCCCACCAACGGCAAGGTCCATGGTTCATGGGGGGAGGTACAAGGAAATAAGACACTCTAATCGTCAAGTCGACAAGAAGTTGGACTGTTCAAGTGCAGTGATTGATAATTTCTTTAGATTAGGCACACGATATGGATATAACGGAAAATACGGGTGAAGTAGAAAATTGTTTGATGCATCGAAACGAGTACTTCTGAGCAAACAAGGAGGCACGAAATATTATTCTGCCCAACTTGTTGCTGTTTTACAATTGCCAGTAACTGCTAGACATTTACAACAAAGTTTGTCAAATAACAAACAAATTGCATTCACGGAAAGACTGCAAAAACCTGCTATAACAAATGGCTCTGAGCACTATGGGACTCAATATCTGAGGTCATCAGTCCCCTAGAACTCAGAACTACTTAAACCTAACTAACCTAAGGACATCACACACATCCATGCCCGAGGCAGGATTCGAACCTGCGACCGTAGCAGTCACGCGGTTCCGGACTGAAGTGCCTAGAACCACACGGCCACCGCGGCCGGCTGCTATAACACCAAAACTAAACCGAGTAATCGGAATTTGCTGAGAAACGTATGTCATGGTCTTCAGAATGGGATGAAGCGATTTTCAGTAATGAGAAGAAGTTTAATTTAGATGGGGCAGATGGATTTCAATATTATTGTCAATTATCTGAGAACAGAGCAGCAAGTAAGAATGAGCAAATATTTTGGTGGTGAAAGCGTTATGATTTGGGCAGCCTTCTGTGCTAAAGGCAAATCACACATTGGTTGGCTGAACACCAGAATGAACTCTTACACCTACACTGCGATGCTAGAGACAAAATTGATTAGAATGTACGAGGGCCCAGCGGACGGAAGTCCGATGTTTCAGTACGATATTGCATTTGTGCATCTTTCCTCCACAACCGAACAGTTATCGAGGTCTTACCTGGTCTGCACGTAGCCCAGATTTGACCTCCATTGAAAATCTTCGGGGAATATTCGCAAGGCATGTTTATCGCAATGGAATGCAATTTGAGACACAAGTCTTACGTGAGCTGAAAAAAGCGATTTCACTGGAAGGAGTACAAAATGTAACAATCAACGCCGAAGAGAATTTTTGATGTAGTTACGAAAAACAGGGGTTGCACAAAGTACTAACAGTGCAATAACACAACGGGACAGGCAGTGCGTTTATACCAATTTCTATACCAGAAAATGCAAACGCCTTGTTTTGTCACTCCTGTTATGAAATGGTTCAAATAGCTCTGAGCACTATGGGACTTAACATCTGAGGTCATCAGTCCCCTAGAACTTAGAACTACTTAAACCTACCTAACCTAATGACATCACACATATCCAAGCCCGAGGCAAGATTCGAACCTGTGACCGTAGCGGTCGCTCGGTTCCAGACTGAAGCGCCAAGAACCGGTCGGCTTCTGTTATGAAAGAAACCATGTAATTCCGTCATGAATGTTTGTCTTATGTGTATCTACTACTGCCATAATTAATTCGATACATGTTTGCTTCAGACATTGTACTAGTACTTTCATTGGAACCCTGCCTTTACACTGATTTCCACTTTTGTATATTTGCATGGCATATTGGAATTCATACCCATGCTTGACGTGGTTCACAAGGACGAAATAAAGGTTATTCAAAACATTGAAAATGAATCCGATAGAGGTGCAACTTTTATAGCAGTTAACGTGATAGACGGTAGTACTGCGTGTAATTATCCAAATGAGAGGTCATTGTTAGGTGCACAACGCTACCTTCATCGCAAGATAAGCCAAATGCTTGACCACATGTTTCATCGGATAATAACTACATTTACTCACTGCAATTCAATAATAATATTCCTAAATGTTCTAGTAGTTGAATGCAGTGAAATTCTGCTACACAGGTAACACTTCACTGCACTAACCGAAGCACATCACGTTAATCTATGTTCCGGAGCATCAATAGGTCAGCATCAGGATCTTGACTGCTGGTATTAAGATGGTCAGCGGAGGCCTTTATCGCCGCAGAGCGTTTTTTTCCTTCAAGGAAACAACTCAACCGAATGCTCTAGAGAAAGCTTTCAGAATCAGAAGGCGGGAATTACTCTGATTCGTGGGTAAGAAGAAACTAAGAGACTCCTCTGGAAAAAGATAGCGGAATGGATACTACCGTAATGACTACTCAAGAAAATCTTAACTTTCCTCATTAGTCGATATCAATCACACAAGCTCACAGACATTGCCTAACCAGAGATTATCTGTGGGACTGGAAGGAAGGTAAGAATGGAAGCTGGTAGGTGTATGAAATAATGGAAAAGGAAGACGGTTGATACATGAAATAAATATGCATTCACACATTGCACAATCCCTTCACCAGAAAAGATACAGCAAAAATCATCTGTCGTTCTTGTATTTGAACATTAATTAATATGAGTGAATTAGGAATGAAATTCGCCTTCTGCAGGGATCATTCACTGGCTGTAACAGCCAGATATTTCACTCGGTCGTTGCAGGTAGACACTCTGTCGGAAAAAACGAGTCCTCCTGGAAACACGACGTCGATTTTGATCCGATGATGGCATATGCTACCTGGAGGAAGTTGATGTACTGGTAATGGTTTCAACGTCGTGCACCAGTAGATAGCGAAGTGGTATAGCTACCAGAGCGCCATCTGTGTCTACCCTTTAGTAGGTAATGCTCACAGCCAGAAGGCTTAGTAAGGTGCAAACGTGTGAAGTAAGCAAGTAAAACAAGGGTAATGGGACGTAATAGAATTAAATAAGATTATATTAAGGGTTTTAGGTCAGGAAATGACACACTAAAAGTGGCCCATAAGTCTTACTATGTTGCACTCCGTCTTCAGGCTACAAGTGGCCCATCTGACCCCCCTTGTCATCGTCAGATAAGGATGCGGATAGGAGGGGCGTGTGGTCAGCACACCGCTGTCCCGGTCGGTACGATGGTTTTCTTTGACCGGAGCCGCTACTATTCTGTCGATTAGCTCCCCAATTGGCATCACGAGGCTGAGTGCACCCAGAAAAATGGCAACAGTGCATGGCGGCCCGGATGGTCATCCATCCAAGTGCCGGCCACGCCCGACAGCGCTTAACTTCGATGATCTGACGGGAACCGGTGTATCCACTGTGGCAAGGCCGTTGCCTAACTATGTAGGCACCAGAATAATTGATGATGGCTAAATAACCGCGTATACAAACTGCAGACTGGTACTCGCAAAAAGGCGTTTCTCAAAAAGAGAAATTTGTTAACTTCGAATATACATTTAAGTGTTATGAAGTCTGTTTTTGAAGATCTTGAGCATAGCTTTGAACATAAGTGAAACATGACGATAAACAATTCAGAAGAATGCTGAAGATTTGATAGTTCATATAACAGATTCTGACGTGCCAAATCTAAATGGGGAAATAATAAATTTATGGAACAACTGAACTAAAAGAAGGGGTCGGTCGATAAGATGCGTCATGAGTCATAAAGGACTCGTCACTTTGGTGATGGAGTAATATGTGTGTGTGTGTGTGTGTGTGTGTGTGTGTGTGTGTGTGTGTGTGTGTGTGTGTGTGTAAAAGAGATGAACGATTGACTGTACTGATTCAAAGAGTTAGATCCTTTCATGGAGTGAGAGATTGGTGACTTGGAAGAAAGGAGTGGTAGCGCCTCACATCTGAAAATCCTCTACAGTGACATAAGTGTGTGTAAAGAAGATCCTAGGACAGGCTGCTGTAATACCATTCCAACCAAAATGCTGAATTAGTTACTATGACAGACTATACTGCAAAAAAGTATGCTCTACTAAGCTTGTCATGTATATGTTTATATAAACTACTGTACTGTTGTAAACAGCTTCTGTCAGCCATAAAAGGAACAGAAAACAAAGATCACTCCCTTAGAACACTACATCAACTCAGAAAATACTTCCTCACCTTTTATTTCTGCTTTTGATTTGAAAAGGCTCTTTGCAAGGAGTTGCTGTGTCAGCTTATTTGGTGCTTCATTGTGAGAGACAATGCTCTGCAGAGCAAAAGACTTGACTCCCCGACTGCTCCCGACTCAGCACGGAGTGAATTGCAAGTGACTCACAAGGCACTGTGCTCTTGATTCACTCACTGATTCGGATCACAGGTGACTCACGAGTCATGCACTATTCACTCACTCACTGATTCGGCACCTGACAGCCACCCACAGCTCACAGTGATATGTGAAGCAGTTCAGAAGGTGACTCAGGTGTCACCTTGGTCTTTTTCGTTTTTGGCTCACTCAGTGATTCTGTTTGCAGTATTCTTGTCGTGTTCACAGTTTCAGTTCACCAGTTCGACTTGGATATTTGACGCAATGCTCTCCATTCAAGTTCAGCTCACCATGGATACTGTTCATTGTAATAATAACGGTATGTATATTATATCATTAAATTTTACAAATATATGAGTGAATTTATAGATTATAGAATGCACTGCATGTAAATTTGTTCTCATGTTAAGTTACTACTATTTAAGAAGTGCATCTTTATAATTCAAATGGTTCTAATGGCTCTGAGCACTATGGGACTTCACTTCTGAGGTTATCAGTCCCCTAGAACTTAGAACTACCTTAACCTAACTAACCTATGGACATCACACACATCCATGCCCGAGGCAGGATTCAAACCTGCGACCGTAGCGGTAGCACGGTTCCAGACTCTACCACCTAGAACCGCCTGGCCACACCGGCTGGCCATCTTTATGCTAAGTATTTTCATTTTTCAATATAATGTATTTTTCAAAGCTGCAGGACATAAGTCAACCATTTCACCTTCGTGTAGAACAGTTTCAGGTGATACATGGTATCATTTTACCAAACTAGGTAGATAAAAGTAAAACGCTGTAAGTATCAGCATAGTTTGCTGCTCTTCTGGTTCGGCATCAAACCTGAAGACATATCTAAAGTTTCAGCATACAACACTATCTCTGGAATAGTGTGGTTCAAGAGGGCCATCAAGATCGCAATCAACTGGTTATTCTTCTGCAGAAATTTGAGGAATTGTTTTCGAAATTCGTCCTCAACAATGCCTGCTTCAACTTAAGATGAAGATTTTAATTCAGGAAAACTAAGTGAGTCTCAATCTGTTTTGTAGCTTGCCACTGTCATTTGGTTCCCAATCAGATCCTGACTTAGTTTGTTTTGTGATACTCACACTGTTTCTTTTGCAACAACATGCAAGTAAATCTGTCAACGTTAAAAAGCTGGCCACCTTAAATAAAATTATTAATTTCGTATATTATGAGCCAATAAGTTCTATATTTTTTTTAAATGATGTCATACTAGCTTTTAGGTTTTACTGTTCTCAGCCCGGACCTCCAGTATTTCCGAACCAGGGCAGAAACTTGACAGTGGCTCCCTTCCTCCCCCCCCCCTCCGCCCCTCCCACTCAAACGTTTGAGAAAGATTGTCAACAATTTAAAAAAAATCAATGATCAATGTTTCAAAAATATGTTCATTTTGTAGCGCACACCTTTGTGAAGAGTTTGACATGTAAAACACATATGTTTCAGGAAATGTAAGTGTGTCAAACTGCAGTGCCACAGCTCTTCACACAGAGTTCTTCTATCACACGTCACTGTATTTCGTTGTGTGGAATTCAAACGTGTATAGCTCGTAATGAAAGCCCTCAAACCTGTTTTCAGGACTGTGGAAATTAAAATGTCCTGTGATGCCTCTCCTACTCCCAGTCGGTCGGTCTGACCTCCTACCCCCCTTAAAAAAAAGACTCACAATTAATACTAGATGGGATTATATGTGACAGGGAAAATAAGAACTCTTCAAAAAATTTGCGCTCTTTATTGTCTATTGGATAATAAATTTCTCTTTTGTGTGGCATAAAACTAAACATAGCAAGCATAAAGAGAGTACACATTTCTTCAGTCCTTAGGTCACAGCATTTTTTCTCTCTAATCTTGCTACAGCTTTACACGGCGTGCTTTCCTTTCTGCAATAGAATATATTACCTCGTCAAAGTTCGTCAAATGTTTTGCTATATGAAAAATCAAAATGTGCTTAAAACGTCGTTGTCCGATACTTGAAAAAGCAGTTAATACGCATAGTACCCAACAGTTGATGTGGTTTCTCGATTTGTTTACGTTTATTTTGTCACTGTCTGCCAGACAAAACGAAATAGGCCCTTCTGATATTGTAGCAATTGTAACACCCGTCAAATAAGCGAGACTGTTTTGGCACAAATGGCCACGTTTATCCATTTCATTTACATAAATAATATGACAGAATATAACTTACGAAGTACCAATACAAATGCCTGTTATGCCTATTACAAGCAAAAATCCTTATGGTAGGAAATAGTTTCACATTTCATTCATATGCTCCAGTTTCTCAAGCGTGAGATCAAAAAATTGTAGCAGTACGAAATTTGTATATAGATTTGGAATCGTCATATTCTTCCACTTATTCTCTTGTTAACTTCACTGACCCTGCCAGAATCACCGGTTTAGTTATCCCACATTTATTCTCCGGTTAGGCGTTATTACGTATTCGTACAACGCGTTTTCCGCGGTACGCCGAGAACAGAACTTAAGCGACTGCTAATCAGGGACTGTACAACTGGTCCTTAGTAGTGCAGCGATCTGGCAAAAGTTTTCTGACAAAATTTCATCTTCTTGGATAACCGAGCAGATAATATGCAATCTTTCTTACCTGTTGTTCCTGTTAGTCGTTTATTTCCACTCTGGTAGTCTGAATCTATGAATTTCGCTAAGAATTATAGCAACGCTCATCATTCGCACACCCATTCAACGACATTCACCCGTTCGGGTTTATTCGACTCAGCTAGTATAGTCCCGTCCCTTTTGTCTGATTGAAAGTTTTTTTCTTTCTTGATGCAATGGGGATTCCCCTCTCAGACACATCACGTACACTATCTATGCGATCAAAAATAAAGTTATGATTCGTTCAGAAATCAACTTAGAATGTGTTCAAAAACCAGTAGGGATGCGTTTCAAAAGCATATGACTAATCGATAGACCAACGTGCGCTTGATGCTGGGCGCTTTGTGAAGCCAGGTTCTTTTCTTCACGAACATAAATTTGGCGCTACTGAAATTGTCAGAAATTGTCACCTGGGGCAGATACCTTGGTCTGCTGCCCCTTTCCCCCTCCCCCTCCCCCTACAGATCCGGGCTTGATTGCTCTTATTTCACTATTGCAGCTTCTGCATATGTGCCATTTTCAAGTATCTAGAAACCATAACAGATTGTAATAATAAAACATGAGATCGGCAGAACAGACAACCAATTTTTGCAGTTTTTTAACATTCATACGATTTATTTGATGTTGTGCCATAGAAATAAGTTAAAAATAACATTATTATAGGACTGTGTTACTTTTGTTCCTTATATAGCCATTCGTTGTTATCAATGACATAATCAAATTTGTTGCTGATGCCCAACGACAGGCGGACAACCACAAATAACATTAGTTTGTATATAGGGGAGATCGGGGACAAAAGTAACATTTTGCATATTGCATTTTTTATTACTTCCCTATAAACTTTTGAAACAAAAGGAACTAATGTGTGTGTTCTCTTAAGTTTTCCTAACACAAACTAATTTAGTTTCCACAAAATTACATATATTTGGTATTTGTAAAACTAATTTTAAGGCATCAGCGTAGCTGTTACTTTTGTCCCTGTTACCGTGGACGATAGTAACTGAGGTAGGTTACGAAAGTAACATAATAAGTTAAGCCACATTTTATTACCTAAAGGACTCATACAGTAACTTAAAGTACATTACCATTACAAAACATTAATTAAACATCAATAAACTTCAATTATCATTCGTTTACAATGATTTTATTAATTGAAATAGCAATTAATAGCTCTGAACGAATTCAGGATTTATGAGTAAATGTTCAGTGAGTTGATAAATGAGGAAAGTAATGCATATCTTAGTCCTATTCAGATTCACAACTGTCGCACACGTTAATATCCCCCCCCCCCTTTTTTTGGTATAAGCAATACGAGACCAACCCTTACATTCCCAACACTGAATCCACTTCTCTTTGGGACGAATGTGGCTGAAAGGCTCGACACATACAAGGCAGTAGCTGTCGTTGGCTCCCGATGGTGATTCTTCAGGTGTTTTCTGCTTTCGCACTCTTGGCCGGCTGCTTTTTAAATTTAGCTTCTTTTCCGCTTTTTTCGCCTGGGGACGGGCCTTTAGCTTTTCTTCTATAGCCAGTTTCTCTGAATTATAGGTCAAAATAGCAGACTTTCTCCTTTTTCTTCCTTTTCTTGTTTCTTGCCTTGGACCTGATTCACCTTCGGGTGAAAAGGCTGCGCGGACTGAAGAAGATGATTGTAAACCACTAGGTCCTGGAGCACAGGTAGTGACATTTGAAAGTGTTTCTCTCATATTGCTACTGGATCAGGATTAGATGTCCTCCCTGCTTCAGATAGGTCACTAGAAATCGCTAATGATTCTGCTAAGGACATAGTTTGCTTTCCATAATTGGAACCTTGTGCTGGGCGATCAGTGACAGAAGATGGTGAAAAATCGATTTCACTGAATACATTCCTATTAAATGGTACTATCCCTGTGCAGTGAAACCTGCTGCAAAGTTTTTAGGAGTTGCAGCAAGTGGAAGTGCTTCCCTTACAATTGAAGGGATGTCCTAAATTGACATGGTCCTTCCAGGATGATTCTTGATCCAGTTGTCAGCAAAAGCATTCACCATCTATTTCAATGGACCGTAACTGAACGGTCTAGAGGCTGCATCCTGTGTGTACAGTGCGGTGGGAAACAGCATAACAGTCTGCTTGCTTTTGCAAAAATTCAGGCTTCTGATGGATATGTGAGATTCGTGATTGTCGAGAAGCAGTAAACAGTTGTGCTCAGGAGTTGGTTTAGCAAATTTTACGAAATGGAGCAAGAATAACAGAAATTCTTCCTCTTGCATCCAGCCACTCGCATTTCCTGCTCCAGTGCAACCAGTAGGACTGTCTCGAATAAAATGGTCATGATGCCTCAAGCGAGGGAATAGAAAGAGTTATGGTGTACTGTTTCTCTGAGCATTGATGGCAATAGCAACAGTCACAAGAGCGCCTCTTTCAGCCGACGTGATAGCTCCTACCTGCTTTATTTCGCATTTATCAACAATCCTGTTTGATTTCTGAACAGTGGTGACACCTGTCTCGTCCATATTCCAGGTGTCCATGGGCTCTAACTTATATCTCTCCATAACTAGCTAGGTTGTTGAAAAAGGCATTCACATTTGTCGGATTAAAGCTCCTTGCTCGAGCAAGACTTGTGGGTTGAGGCGACCGAATAGACAACTGGGGATCCCTCTTCATGAATGCTGAAAAGCAGTCTGGACCAGCATTTTGATTGTCCACCCACGTTGATGGAAGTCGTATATTGTTTGTCGTTGCCAGTTCGTGAGCTAATTTACGGATATCCTTAAGGCAAAGTCCGTAAAATATCTCCACCGATTTGATCACATATTCAGTTATAATTTTTTCTTGTCCATCAGAGAACACTCGTTTAACACTTCTATATCCAACACGAGGCATTGGTGTGCTGCAATCACTCATATGTTTCTCTTTCTTTTTAATGTACCAATGCAATGTCACATGGCATACATTGTGTTTCTATGATGCTGCTCTAATACTTATAATATAATTTGCAACATTACCGGTAACAGTTTGATATACAGTAGTAGAAGTTAGCCCTCTTGTAGTCGTCCTAACACGTGTTCGCGGCATAATTCCCTGTAACGAAATAACTGAGTAAATAACGAGTCTGCTCAGTAATAACGAGTTTGTTCAGCTAGATACTGCTGCTCTTAATAGTATCATACCTAATTTACTGTTTGCTAACGAAAAAATACAGGGGACTCTGTAAAGAAACTGGTTCCCTACTTCTAAAAAAACCCTTTTAAATAATAAAACCTGACCTATACAAGGAATCTGACTACCCTTGTTAGTCATAGACGAAAAGAAAAGAAAAAAAATTGGCATAGTCTTTGTCAGAAAGTGCAGAATCTTGTGAGGCTAATAAGACGTCCATTTTAATCTAAATATGGTATGCCAATTTTTACATAATAAAAAAATTAGGTAATTCAGTACAATTATTACATAGAAGCGATAAATCACTTTAACAGGGGCCAAATGAACAATTACAGTCAATATAATTCCAGTAAACCTGCAAAAGTAAAAACTAATTATTGTAGGGGCCTACATAGACATCGCACTTCTGCTAGATGCCCACGAAATACGTAATTTTGTTTTGAAGCTGACAGCCAATGAGAAAATAGGTGCAGTCTTCAAGCAGTAATGGCGGACAGCATCAGCTGGTAATATACGTAATTTTATGGTAGCTAATTTTACTACACGAAAAAATAAAATATGTACTCCCTCCAAAAGAAGTTACAAACAAACATTAAAATAAAATTATAATGAGCATCAAAATGTCTGAGAAGAATTTTGAAAGAAAATTATTAATTGAACTTTAATTTGGCGGGTTTTCAACACTGTCAACAAGACTAAATAATGGAAAGAATATTTATTGCAACTAAACAAAATTGAGATATTGTGACAGTATTTTTAAAATAGATAATTTAACTGCAATTGTCTTTAATTTTGAAATGAGAGAGAGCGTAATAATTTTCTTTTAATGTCTTAACTGTTGCTGCAGGCAGTGCGATGGCGTCAGCGGTGGTCCGCGCGGACGATGTGTGAAGTGAATCCTGGTTCGTGGCGTGAAGATAATGATGGATCCTCCTGTTTCATTAATATTCCAGTTACGGCGGTGGTCCACGTCAATCAGCTGGCAGCACTGGCGCGATAATAATAGTTCCAGTGTGTGCGTTGTCGTTACTCGCGCGACGTTTTGCTATTAAAAGTTTATTAATCACGCGGTGCGGGTAGGTCGGAATTATGCAGTGTCTTTAGTATTTACGATATATATCCGGTTAATGCCAATACTTCGCACAGTTCTTTCACCGTGTTGCCACAGGAAAGCAGTCACATATGTTTCTCACTATAACAGTCCATTAAACATCAGTTCAATTTACGTCGTCGTCTTTAAGACAGTTTGGACGATATAATAAATGTTTCTTGATCAAATCACAGCACTGTTCTTTTACTTAACATTTTGGTTTGTTCCTCTTTCACGCAATTCTAACAGTTAGTGTCTCCACACGACAATAGTGTCTGATTCATGGCTAATTGTCACAAGTTCACACAGTTTGTTACCGCAAACACTCGATATACTTTTCAGGTTTTACTGTTCACTTAATAGTGCAAGATCTCCTATTAACACAGCGGACGCATTGTAATTAATTGTTCCTCCACGTGTCACCGTCTTTCACGCCGAACTTTCCCACGTTTTTCCACCCGCGAACCGTCCACGTACCACAACAACTCGCACGCTCACTATCGATAGTTGTTCGCTCTCTCTCTGACGCAGTACTTCTCCTAGCCTAACCAAAGATTTACAAAGCATATAGAACCAGAACATTCATATTCGTACAATATAGAATATAAAACCGTAGCAAAATGAATGAAGAAACAATGTGACGTATTATCAGATAAAGAATAGTTGAAATAAATAATACATACCAACTATGACAAGGTAATGCACAAAAGAAAAAAAATATTATCGACTTTCGGGGAAAGCAATGTCTTAACAACCCGCAGCTAATAATACTTTTTCAGTTACGGGGACGAAAGAAACGCTCTTACTTTCGTCCCCAGCAGTAATGTTTCGTTTGTCCCGACCACGCTTTTCCTTTTAATTGATAATTTAGACACAATCTACACAAGTAATGAAGAAGTTGATAATGGTTTCATAAAACTGAAAGTTTCTCATAATTAAATTATTACAGTAGACTTACGTTTACACCGTAATGCCACCGTTATCACAAAACTGAGAAAATTGAGAAAACTTACGTGAGACACTGAAAACACGTTTTACTGCGCCACACTCAACAGAGATTCTGCAATACCGGTCAACAATTGATAGGCAGTTGGGAAACATGAACGGAATACGTTGTTTGAATCACGTGATTTTCGCAGCTACATGCGAAGGTAAGGGAGGGATGTTACTTTCATACCCTTTTACTTTTGTCCCCGGTCTTCCCTACTCAAGGCACAAATGTGTGAGAATTCCTAAGGGATCAAACTGCTGAGGTCATTGGACCCTAGACTAACTTAAACTAACTTATGCCAAGAACCACACACACACACACACACACACACACACACGTGCCCGAGGGAAGACTCGAACCTCCGGCGGGAGGGGCCGAGCAATTAGTTACATGGCGCCTCTAACTCCACGCGACCTCAAGGCTCTTTTTGTACATGATAAGACTGAATTAAAGTGGTACATTCTAGAGTGCATCGAGACTGAACAAAAACACAGCGTAAAATAATATTTCAAACTGGGTAACGGTTGTTATGAGCACATATAAATTCAATTTTAAAATCTCTATCAAAACAACAGACAATATTTTCAACACAAAATCAGCTACCATGCTTTTGATCCTCCCATATGTCCCATATATTTACATTCTTTATATTACATCGTGTAACATGCATTACAGAAGTCAGTAGAGAAAACTGGTAATGAGGTCAGATAGCAGTTGCGGTTTTCAATAAGAGTCGCTTTTCCTCAAGAAAACTTGCTGAAATACAAAGAAAATAATAAAAAAAAGACCAGTCATCAATCTATTGCTGCCACA
Source organism: Schistocerca cancellata (assembly GCF_023864275.1). Lineage (NCBI taxonomy): Eukaryota > Metazoa > Arthropoda > Insecta > Orthoptera > Acrididae > Schistocerca > Schistocerca cancellata. The sequence continues at coordinate 559,858,913 of NC_064631.1, read as the reverse complement.
GAGGGTGGAAAACGTTCAATTTGGAAGGCGTCTGATTATACCATCAATAAGCTCCACAGAAGCCATGACCTGCAACCTGGAACGATTATCAAACTAGACATATGTTGTTACACTATTTGGAAATGGAAACTGTAGATAATTTCAGGAAATCGCACTTAATTTCAGTTGCATTTCAGTTATCATATTATTTTTATTTTCAATAAAATTATGGAAAAGTAAGAAGAATGAGTTATTTTTGTAATTTCTCAACCCCTATTCAGAATTTTGTTGTGAAATTTTAAATTTTAAATAAAGAAGAAAAGTAGAACTTTTCGGAAATCTTAAAACTACAGTGACATAACGCAAAATTATTACTCCTCTTCCTGTATTCTTTCAAAGAAGCTTAAAATAAGGTAATATTACAGGAACAGAGATCTTGAATTGACAGAGGGAAGGTGCATTCCTTTCACTTATTTCAGTAAGTGAATGGTGAGTGATGAGTCATGAAAAAGTTAGTTTATTCCAGTGAGTGAGTGGTTTTGATCGAATCCCTGAAAAGAATGGTTTTGCCCATCTTTAGTTTGTGTTTGTGTGGGGAGGGAGGGGGGAGGGAGGGGGGAGGGGACATGAGTGGGGGCATATTGTAGTGGGGAAACCAAGGCACGAACACAATTATGCAGAGATGAAGATGCTAGCACAATATGGGCTAATGTGGAGAGTGGCATCAAGTCAGTCTTTGAACTGAAGGTCACAACAGCTACGTATACGGGGCAGTCAAATGAAAACGCGACATATTGAAAGAAAATTTGCACTTCGCATGGGAAGAGATATGGACTGTGTGGAGGATGTATAAGGGCTTCGCAGTGAAACTTTCGCCGCGTAGTAAAACAACCTGCAAGAAATGCCTACCCACATGCTGTCCATGTTGTTTCACCTGCGGTGCAGACGTTTCGCTGGGAAGAACTTACACATCCTCCACACACACTCCCAATCTCCCCCCACCCCCATACGATTTCCAGATTCCTGGAGCCCGCAAGAAGAACAATCCTAGTTGTTGATTTGCTTCGGACGAAGAAGTGAACGCCCGAGCAGAATTATGGTTCCATAGGCAACCACAAACATTTTTCCATAAAGCCATTTTCGTTTGACTGATCCTTACAGGCAACTTGGTACAGTTGCAAAACATTTGAAGAAAAGCATTTTTTGTAGCCATCAGTTGTAGACATACAACTTATTATTTACTGGCTTTGGTTTTTATACCTATCATCACTGGAAGACTAAACAAAGAAACGGAAAAAACGTACATAGAAAGAAAAATATAACAATTACACTTATGCACATCAAATTATAGTCAGTACTTAAGAAGCAAATGTGTACTTGTCACAAATGACTCATCGGCATGCCAAATACAACGATGTTCCATAGTGCTATGTAAAATACACTTAATTTGCCTAATGCCATAAATCACAACAAGCAGGTAAAGTCCTGCATAAAAGAGGCTGCATAGACTGCTGACAGTTAGTAGCTAAACATCACAAAGGACACATATAACCTAAGCTCACAAAAGAGTATAATATCCAAAGATTAAATATTCGAAGATATACAATTTAGTCAGTGGAAGTAGTCCAGATATACAACTAATACAAGAATGGTTCACTGTTACTAGCGTGTTGTGGTTACTATCGCTTGTGAACTATACTGAGTATAGCAAAAGGAGAATTAGCCTAGAAGAGACTCCGTCGTACAACATGGCAAACAATTAAATTCTATATCGTGTAAGCTATTGCAGCATTTCTAAAGGTTTCTCGAAGCTGCGGCGAGAATAGAAACAACTTGCAAAACATGCAATTTAGCACAATAGAACAGCCGCGGCATGGAGGCAACTTACATTGAGGATTCATAATTTTACTGAGATGCTCACAATGTGGTGCGTCACAAGAAAGTTCCCTGCTGTTATCCAACAAATTAATTTATAGATATCCACCATTGCGTGGTTCATTTGCAGAGCTTCATGGTTTTAGGCCGTTGACCAGGTTTGCAGACGTCATTGTTCGGAAACGGAAACCGATCAGACCCGGGCAGTTTTAATTTCAAGATATTACACACAGCGGAAAAATGATCGAAATAATTATCTCAGAGGGTTTCGGGCACTTAACTGCAAAGTAACGAAAGGACACTAATTATCTCCAATCGTCGGTGTCCGAACAATCCAACGCCAACCTCGCCTACGTTTTCTTGGAAGATATGCAGATCACAACATAACGAGACAAGGTAGTGGCTGGAATCAATGACGGAGACAACACAACACATACATTCCTGGAAATGGAAAAAAGAACACATTGATACCGGTGTGTCAGACCCACCATACTTGCTCCGGACACTGCGAGGGGGCTGTACAAGCAATGATCACACGCACGGCACAGCGGACACACCAGGAACCGCGGTGTTGGCCGTCGAATGGCGCTAGCTGCGCAGCATTTGTGCACCGCCGCCGTCAGTGTCAGCCAGTTTGCCGTGGCATACGGAGCTCCATCGCAGTCTTTAACACTGGTAGCATGCCGCGACAGCGTGGACGTGAACCGTATGTGCAGTTGACGGACTTTGAGCGAGGGCGTATAGTGGGCATGCGGGAGGCCGGGTGGACGTACCGCCGAATTGCTCAACACGTGGGGCGTGAGGTCTCCACAGTACATCGATGTTGTCGCCAGTGGTCGGCGGAAGGTGCACGTGCCCGTCGACCTGGGACCGGACCGCAGCGACGCACGGATGCACGCCAAGACCATAGGATCCTACGCAGTGCCGTAGGGGACCGCACCACCACTTCCCAGCAAATTAGGGACACTGTTGCTCCTGGGGTATCGGCGAAGACCATTCGCAACCGTCTCCATGAAGCTGGGCTACGGTCCCGCACACCGTTAGGCCGTCTTCCGCTCACGCCCCAACATCGTGCAGCCCGCCTCCAGTGGTGTCGCGACAGGCGTGAATGGAGGGACGAATGGAGACGTGTCGTCTTCAGCGATGAGAGTCGCTTCTGCCTTGGTGCCAATGATGGTCGTATGCGTGTTTGGCGCTGTGCAGGTGAGCGCCACAATCAGGACTGCATAAGACCGAGGCACACAGGGCCAACACCCGGCATCATGGTGTGGGGAGCGATCTCCTACACTGGCCGTACACCACTGGTGATCGTCGAGGGGACACTGAATAGTGCACGGTATATCCAAACCGTCATCGAACCCATCGTTCTACCATTCCTAGACCGGCAAGGGAACTTGCTGTTCCAACAGGACAATGCACGTCCGCATGTATCCCGTGCCACCCAACGTGCTCTAGAAGGTGTAAGTCAACTACCCTGGCCAGCAAGATCTCCGGATCTGTCCCCCATTGAGCATGTTTGGGACTGGATGAAGCGTCGTCTCACGCGGTCTGCACGTCCAGCACGAACGCTGGTCGAACTGAGGCGCCAGGTGGAAATGGCATGGCAAGCCGTTCCACAGGACTACATCCAGCATCTCTACGATCGTCTCCATGGGAGAATAGCAGCCTGCATTGCTGCGAAAGGTGGATATACACTGTACTAGTGCCGACATTGTGCATGCTCTGTTGCCTGTGTCTATGTGCCTGTGGTTCTGTCAGTGTGATCATGTGATGTATCTGACCCCAGGAATGTGTCAATAAAGTTTCCCCTTCCTGGGACAATGAATTCACGGTGTTCTTATTTCAATTTCCAGGAGTGTAGATATAGATAACCTTTATCGATCACATACATTGACAACTACAAAACTTACACCTGCTCAGAGTGAATTCTTAACGGCAGAAGGCGATAATACACGAAGAAGATAAGAGTAGTGTTCCTTCGTTTATTTTCAGCGGCTTTTTATTCAACATTTATTCAACTTCTGAGAGTTTTGCTATATTAAGTGCAATCTCTGGACATTTAGCATACATGTACGAGCATTTTACAGTAGGAGTCATCCATTTCTTATGACACACCATTGAATCATCAATTATGAAAGTAAATATTAGGGCCAAAACTGAAATAATAATGTGAAACAGCGAGCGAGGTGGCCCATTGGTTAGCAGACTGGACTCGCATTCGGGCCGACGACGGTTCAAACAACCGTCCGGCCATCCTGATTTAGATTTCCCCTGATTTTCCTAAATTGTGTCAGGCAAATACAGGGATGGGTCCTTTGAAAAGCCACGGCCGACTTCCTTCCCCATATTTCCTCATCCGAAGGGAACGATGACCTCGCTGTTTGATCCCCTTCCCCCAAATCAACCAACCAACCAACATGACACACTTTATGATGCCTTCTTAGACGAATATTTTTTACATAGGAGTAACATTATATAAAACGCATTTGAGGTAGTATTTACAAACAATGATTTCATGTACTTAAGTAAAATTATTGCATTTATCTTTCCTTCTGCCTGTGAACATTCCTCACATTTTATTGTTTTTGTTGTTTAGTCTTCCATTAATGACGTTCGTAAAAACCGAGGCTGGTAAAGAATAAGTCGTATACGTACAGCGGACGGCTTTAAAAATACTGTTCTCCTTGTGATATACCTCACTGCAATATGAGGATATCAGTCGTCTTCACCAGCTAGTTCCCTGAACTTAAATCCAACAGGACATGCATCGGCAGTCTAGATAGAATGATATAGCCTTAATGCCATCACCACGGATCAATGTCGAGCTACTGAGGAACTTCGACAACAATGGGATACACGACCACATGTCGTACTTGACATTCCGACCCACAGTACGGGGAAGTATTTTGCGTCGTGCGTTGCTATACGACAACATCGCAGCCCATTTTGACTGCGTGGCACCGGCTGTCGGAAACCAAGCACTTCTAAAGGCACTAGTGTAAGTTTCCTAGTGTATCTTGTACGCGAATCCCTAGACATTCGAGACTAATCGTCAGTTTCCTACAGTACCTTTTAGTGTAACCGCTCAGCCCTCACAACAAGAATGCGTCTATACGCTTGTGCTACGTTAGCACGAACTCTGCCACGGTGGAGAACCTTTCTAAGGTTCGGAAAAAATAATAGAAAAATACTACAAACCATTCTTGTGAGGTTAAGGTTGTGATCGATTAGGCTGTGTTCAGTAGCGCAGCTTACATTAATTATTTATTCCAAACAGAAAAGCAGCTATGTCTATCAGTATGCAGCACTGTTAAAAAATTCTGGAAGTTCAGCGCCAATAATGGGCAGCATTTGGGCAGACTCAGCACTTTGCATCAGTGGGGCTACATACATTCCAGGACTTTGTCATTGCTCACGACTGCGACCTCAGGCTACCAAAAAAGTCTTCACAAGAGACTGAGGCTGTAAGGAATTTAATTGGCACGTCTGTTTATCGTTCTAGATTTTCGATAATATCTGGAAGGAAGTGAATGTTCTCAAGACCTACCTTGATCTATCTTAAAATCAGTGCTTAATTAAGATGATACATTATGTGATCAAAAGTATCCGGACACCCCAAAAAATATTCGTTTTTCATATTAGGTGCATTTTGCTACCACCTTTTGCCAGGTACTAAATATCAGCGACCTCAGTAGTCAGTAGACATCGTGAGAGAGCAGAATGGGGCGCTCCGCGGAACTCACGGACTTCGAACGTGGTCAGGTGATTTGGATTCACTTGTGTCATACGTCTGTAGGCGAGATTTCCACACTTCTAAACATCCCTAGGTCCACGGTTTCTGATGTGATAGTGAAGTGGAAACTTGAAGGGACGCGTACAGCACAAAAGCGTTCAGGCCGAGCTCGTCTGTTGACTGACAGAGACCACCGGCAGTTGAAGAGGGTCGTAATGTTAATAGGCACACATCTATCCATACCATCACACAGGAATTCCAAACTGCATCAGGATCCACTGCAAATACTTTGACAGTTAGGTGGGAGGTGAGAAAACGTGGATTTCATGGACGAGCGGCTGCTCATAAGCCACACATCACGCCGGTAAATACCAAACGACACCTCGCTTGGTGTAAGGAGCGAAAACATTGGACGATTGAACAGTGGAAAAAAGTTAAATGGAGTGACGAATCACGGCACACAATGTGGCAATCCGCCGGCCGCGGTGGTCGTGCGGTTCTAGGCGCTCCAGTCCGGAGCCGCGCTGCTGCTACGGTCGCATATTCAAATCCTGCCTCGGGCATGGATGTGTGTGATGTCCTTAGCTTAGTTAGGTTTAAGTAGTTCTACGTTCTAGGGGACTGATGACCACAGCAGATGAGTCCCATAGTGCTCAGAGCCATTTGTGGCGATCCGATGGCAGTGTGTGTAGTGGCAACAGTAAAATTTGGAGGCGGCGGTGTTGTGGTGTGGTGGTGTCTTTCATGGAGGAGGCTTGCACCCCTTGTTGTTTTGCGTGGCAGTATCACAGCATAGACCTACATTGATGTTTTAAGCACCTTCTTGCTTCCCACTGTTGAAGAGCAATTCGGGGCGGTGATTGGATCTTTTAATACGATCGAGCACCTTGGCTCCTTTGCAATGGAAACGCCTCATATCTATTCCCGTCCTTCCCCAAACCAACCTTCCGCTCCATGTCTGATGACGTTGTCGTTGACAGGACATTAAAACCTGGTCTTCCTTTTCCTAGGTTTCGTTAATTTCATCTCTGGGACTGGACATTAATTGTTGTGTACTGGCACTTCAGATTTAGTTAAAACCAATATAAAACATTTTTAATGTACATAATTTTGTTTTTCAAGTAATTACGTTTGTATTTTTAAGAGCGTAGATGTCTCCCAAACACCGATCCCTACGTTTCGTCACGCGCAGCACAGCAATACACATTATTTAAATGTCTGTTAGCATTATTTCCTGTGGAAATGAAATTAACCTGAAAAAATATATTGTCACACATAACTCTGACTAGAAGAACAATTCTAGCACCTTCCTCCGTTCTCCTGACTGTTAAAGGCAGGGGTCGTAAATTCTGCAGCTGTTTTATTCAGCTCATCCAGTCGAGGAAGCTGACAGTATGCTGCACTATGTAGAGAACTGCGTACAGTAGCTCGAAACCAGTCGTTTCAGTTTTGTTCACAGTGGTTTGTGTGTACATGTGTGGTGCACTCATCTTTCGTTATGTTGGCTATCGTGCGCGTGGCTGCTTTTAATTGTTTCTCAGTTTTAAGTAGGCGGCCACTGTGGGTGAGCGGTTCTAGGCGCTTCAGTCCCGAACCGCTACTGCTGCGGTCACGGATTCGAACCCTGCCTCGGGCATGGATGTGTGTGATGTCCTTAGGTTAGTTAGGTTTAAGTAGTACTAAGTTCTAGGGGACTAATGAACTCAGATGTTGCCTCCCATAGTGCTTAGAGCCATTTGAACCATCAGTTTTAAGTGTACTTTTAAGTATGTTAAGTTCTACAAAGGGCCCCTGGAAACGAGCGTCTCAGAAACGGAAAACTTGATCGGTTGTTTCTGCGCTTCTGTCGTGAGCATATATGGAAAGTGGTTGAAGAACGGTGAAACCAGAGTTACGCAGCAAGATGTGGGACGTCCACACCTCATCGCAGAACGTGGAGGTAGGAGGCTTTCCCGCTCTCTGAAACTGGACAGTTATCGATCTGTGGTACAGCTGACAACAAAGTACAATGCTGATGTAGTCACAAGTGTACAGCGCACATTGTTAAATATAGGGCTTCGCAGCAGACGACACTACGTCTTCACATGTTGACCCAACGACATTGCCAGTTACGATTGCAGTGGCCGCGGGACCATCGATACTGGACCGAGAATCGATAAAAACGTTTCGATGGTCGGCTGAATCACATTATAATAGATCATTAAAAAATCTGTATGGAATAAATGTGCCGAGTAACGGCAAAGAATTAATTTATATACATGTGACAGCCGTAAGAGACAAAAACGTCAATAATTATTATTCTCCTGTTCTGCCTGTTAGAGTGTGGAGAGGAACGTATTACCGTAATCTAGCAGACGCTGTACAACTATTTAGTTGATAAAGTAAGTCATCAAAAATATCGATGTTTTATTTAAATTGACACTATACCGACTCTATTTGCTTCTGTCATAAGGAATTTGTATATTAATATTTCCTAGAAATCAGCCAAGTTAATTTATGTAGCATTATGGCGCTTAACTAACATTTTATCAGCGGTCTCGTAGTAAGTTTCCTTCCAGACCAGCTGCTTGTATCTTCTGAATATCTAAGTCTCATGTTTCCTTGTCCGGAGACCGCAGATATTCTAATTTTGTGAGACCGCAACTCAAACCTGTAATAAGAATAATTATGTCTCTTTGTGAAGAAGTCGATCTTCATTGGCGACGTTCGTGGAAGGACTATTGTAATTGTGTACTAATATTTATTTCATTTGTTGTTTCATGATAGAAAACTGTCGATGTTCGGAGAACCACTGGAACCGAAAATTAAAATGATGAGAAAATTAAAAGCAGAATTGACAAGAGAAGAACCATAAAAAGTAAGATAGAGCAATGCCAAGCGGCAGCACATTAGCAAGAGCGCATATGTGTCGTAGATTTTATTATGTGAAATGGTGTTTAATTTGAAGCTGATGTAGCACTTTTCATTTCAAAATTCACAGTACAACAGTGTGTAAAAATAAAACGTAGAACATTGTTCTAACAAGATGGCTTGGTTTGGGTACATCATTCATAAAATGGCGAGCAGCCATTAACGAAATAATATTGGGACAGAATATTTTTTAATTTCAATTTATGAATTTTCGTAACAGGAGCTGTTTAAAAATCAGACAATTGCTATCAAAATAAAATTTTATTAATAGAATTTCTGTAAAGGTATAGTTAAAGCACATAGACAATTAGGAAACATGGAGCATAACATTGAAAATCCACATTCTGAAATGGATAGTGTTGTAGATGACGGAAATGATCAATGTGTGTTACAGAATATCACAGTAACTATACAAAACATAGACAATAATGTAAATCTATTAGGAGATATTTTTAGGAGGATGAGTGAAGCTACGCCACAGCCTATGATGGAGGCCGACGTATTACTGTTAAACGTGACAGCTATGGTGCAGCGTGCGCCGTCGTCAAACATCACTGACCCATTGCAAATCATAATAAACCACCTGGGCAAATTGGACAAAATCCAAACTAAGTTCAATAATATACAAACTGATCTCCCTACCTTAAAAACTGAACATGATGAGATAAAATCAAAACTAGTCGCACTGAAAACAGTAACACTACAGTAAACACTAAAGGATTGAGAAAATAAATACTCGACTCACTGATCAGGTTACAGGCTTCAAAAGGGTCAATCAACTGCAAAATCAGAATAAGAAATATGAGGATCAGCAAAAGTTACTTGTATCTGACGCTGAGAAGTTGTGTTCTAACAATGATACATTAAGCACACAAGTAGTAGGGTTACTGAGGAGCTCGCTTCTATAAACGCACTTGTCACAGAGCTAAATATCAAGGTAGATACCTTAGCATAAACTTTGGGAGACAGTTTGCAATTAGAAACTGACAGTCACTTTAGTCAAGTTAACAAAGATTTTCACATTTGACTGGAGGAAAAGGACAAACACTGTGAAAGTTGTTTACAATAACACTTGCCCACGATTGTAAGTGGTACAGTTGAATAAAATTTGAAGAGTGACACACATACTGCAAATTTTCTCCACTTACCGACAGACTCGTACACAAACATCCATGTGATTACATAGCTAATATTCTTGTGAGCCCGTTCAGGAACAACAAGCGTATGAACATGTACCGCCGTCATATAGCAGTAATATAAATAATACATATACCATCACCAATCTATACGGGAAACGAGCATATCAGGGAGTAGGAAATGCATTATCAGAAATATTACAGGATTAAAGTTTATTGAAGTACAGGCAATTCTAAGTCTTCGTCCATGCAAAGAGAACAGTCCATCCAATGTTTTTCTCAAAGCTTTTAGAAACGCTTGTCCCCGTAGACGAACAAACGGGCAAAAGGTATGTTATGTCATCAGATTCGTACAAGGTGAAGCAGCCATATGAGAATGTAAAGTTACCGATCGTTGTACATATTATGAATAATTCGAGCGAGTTTTTCTCAACAAATTCCGGTCAGCTTCGGTTCAGGAGAGGCTTAAAAATGGTATTCGAATCAAAACCGTTCAGCTCACGGCAAGGTAATCCTCGTCGTTACTTTGAGAAATACCTGAACATGACACATAACTTGCCAGAAGTCATAAAAAGCTTAACAACCAATGAAATTCAGTTTAAGAGAAGCCTAAAGGGTTTATTGGTGGCCAACTCCTCCAACTCCATTGATGCATTTCTCAGTAGAACCAACTGATATATATATATATATATATATATATATATATATATATATATATATATATATATATATAATTACAATCTAACTTCTGCACAATTTCAGTGCAGTAATGTGTTCATTGTGAATAAGTATTGTGGTAGTTCTATTATATGTTTATTACCTTATCTAAAAAAACATTTTTTTTTAAATCCAGTGCATTAATGCGATCTTAGTAAATGAGTGTTTGTAAATTGATTCTTTCATATAATGTCCATAAAAAAATTACGATCCTTCCATTTGGGACCTGTGGATGGTACATTAGCTTATTTGTTTCAGTTGTAAATATTTGGCATGTATTATTGTTTTTTTGACATGTTCTACAACCTGGAGGACCTCCTCACTACAGATCAATTGGAATGAAAGTTAATCTAATCTAATCTAATCTAAACTGGGACGATCCCGTGTCTTCGCCAGACGTAATCCGTGTATCAAAAACACGATTACCACTCCACTTAAGGGAAAGGTTAGTACAGGTACCAGATCATAACGTAGAAAAATTTCTTTTGTCTTTGATTAACTTGATATCATTAATGAAATATCCGGAATGTGAGAATAACAGTTACGGCACGCCTTAGTCAGAAATGCAAACAGCGCAGGTTAGCCAACATAATCCTCACTCGTGGAATAATGTCGACTGCATGACACAGCAAAACATACAACCATATCTGAAAGCGTACAGTAATAACAATGGCACGCATTCAAATGGAACAAATCCAAACAAACAACGAAAAGTTGGAAACAATAGCAGTAACTATCGACGTGGAAATAATTACAATTACAGTCAACATAACTCGCAAAACTCACAATATCAAAATAATCCGCAACCACAGTACTAATGAAACAATTACGGACATTGTGGTTTTTCATACTTCAAATAACCATCAAAGTCATTGGGAACCACCAAAAAGCGTTACGCAGCAAAACAGTAATTTAAAGACTCGTGGTCAGCCAAGCAACAACAAAAAGACAAATCAAAACACTACTCACACACACCAGTCAACAAAACTGTGACTGAAACAGACAATACCCGACCGTAAATATTGTGGAGATGGCGAGTGAAGTCACTCCGACGGCCACACATTCGACATACTAAGTAAGCTCAGAACTCACCCCCAGGTGCTGACTGAGGAATGTGTGGCGAACAATGATACAGTAAAAGACATGTCTGGCGCACCGAATGAAAAACAGTACACAAACGCAAGTATAACTAGGGTTGCAAACCAGTCACACATACTTTCACTAAGGTACAATCACGGTGCAAGTCTAACGGACAAGCTACTTGAGGATCATACTCAGTGCTGATCACCAGTAAGAGAGACTGTTCTAGCAACGATTAAAGGTATTGCAGGTGGTATAGGCCTATCGACGGGTATTATGACTGATACGGGAACTGCGATTAGCACTGTATCTCACAATTTTTATAAACAAATGGTTGAATTAGAATCGATACCTGAATTTTCAGTTCAAAAATGCCGAACCTTGACTGCGGTTGGATGCAAATTAAATAGGATAAGTAAGCAAATATTTGTGACTATGGTAGTAGGAAATGGTACAATAGAATGGCAGTTCCTTGCTGTAGAAAACCTGGGCATTAACTGATTGATTGGCGTAGATTTATTAAGAGAGAAGGATACTATAATTGACTTCTCACAAGGTAAATCTTTTATGAAGCACAACGACACTCAGATAGACATTAGTCTGGATAACCAGACACTGAACCACAATAAATACTGTGTGGGATACAAGATCCAGTTAGTATGTGAACAAGATGGCCGGCCACTGTGGCCGAGCGGTTCTAGGCGCTTCAGTCTGGAACCTCGCTACTGCTACAGTCGCAGGTTCGAATCCTGCTTCGGGCATGGAAGTGTGTGATGTCCATAGGTTAGTTAGGTTTAAGAAGTTCTAGGTCTAGGGGACTGATGACCTCAGATGTTAAGTCCCATGGTGCTTAGAGACATTTGAACCATTTTGAACAAGATGACACTGTTAGCAATGAACCTATATTTGATCATGATATGGAAGACCTACAGTCCCTAATTAATCATAAATGAAACTACAGCTGTTAATAAGCAGCAACAAGAAACACTACACAAACTATCGCTTAACTACAGCTACCTATTCACAAAGAAACAAGGTGTGATCAATACATATGTATATAACATGGAGGTTAAACCTCATGAAATCTTCTTGTTATAACACATATAAGATTGCTCTGTCGAAGCAGCCTGCAGTGCCTGCAGAGCGTGAAGAAATCAAGCAAATGCTTCAGTGGAATATCGTAAAACCATCAACATCTCCTTATTTCAGTCCGTTATTAACTATAATAAAACCAAACGGGAATATACGCTTACTTCTGATTGCGCGTGCGATCAACAAAATAATTGCTCCAGTTCGCACAAAACCAGAAAATCTCTAAGTCCAATTGCAAAAATTTCTAGGGATGAAGTTAAAAAATTCGTTTCTACAAGTACCGTTAAGCAAAGGGTCAAGGAAGTTGTTGTTGTTGTTGTTGTTGTTGTTGTTGTGGTCTTCAGTCCAGTGACTGAATCCAGTGACTGAATCTGCTTAGTGTATTCATCTCTCGGTCTCCCTCTACGATTTTTACCCTCCACGCTTCCCTCCAATACTAAATTGGTGTTCCCTTGATGCCTCAGAACATGCGCTACCAACCGACCTCTTCTTCTAGTCAAGTTGTGACACACACTCCTCCCCAATTCTATTCAGTACCTCCTCATTAGCTATATGATGTACCCATCTAATCTTCAGCATTCTTCTGTAGCACCACATTTCAAAAGCTTCTATTCTCTTCTTGTCTAAACTATTTGTCGTCCATGTTTTATTTCCATACATGGCTACACTCCACACAAATACTTTCAGAAAAGACTTCCTGACGCTTACATCTATACTCGATGTTAACAAATTTATCTTCTTCAAAAACGCTTTCCTTGCCATTGACAGTCTACATTTTATATTCTCTCCACTTCGACTATCATCAGTTCTTTTGCTCCCCAAATAGCAAAAGTCATATACTACGTTAAGTGTCTCATTTGCTAACCAAATTCCCTCAGCATCACCTGATTTCATTAGACTATATTCCGTTATCCTCTTTTTCCTTTTGTTTATGTTTATCTTATATCCTCCTTTCAATAGACTGTCCATTCCGTTCAACTGCTCTTTCAGGTCCTTTGCTGTCTGTGACAAGAGTTATAATGTCATCGGCAAACCTGAAAGTTTTTATTTCTTCTCCATGGATTTTAATTTCTACACCGAATTTTTCTTTTGTTTCCTTTACTGCTTGCTCAATATACAGATTGAATAACATCGGGGATAGGCTGCAACCCTGTCTCACTCTCTTCACAACCACTGCTTCCCTTTCATGCCCCTCGACACTTATAACGGCCATCTGGTTTCTGTAAAAATTGTAAATAACGTTTCGCTCCTTGTATCTGATCCCTGCCACCTTCAAAATTTGAAAGAGAGTATTCCAGTCAACATTGTCAAAAGCTTTCTCTAAGTCTACAAATGCTAGAAACGTAGGTTTGCCTTTCCTTAATCTTTCTTCTAAGATAAGTTGTAGGGTCGGTATTGCCCCACGTGTTCCAACATTTCTACGAAATCCAAACTGATCTTCCACGAAGTCGACTTCTACCAGTTTTTCCATTCGTCTGTAAAGAATCCGTGTTAGTATTTTGCAGCCGCGACTTACTAAACTGATAGTTCGGTAATTTTCGCACCTGTCAGCACCTGCTTTATTTGGGATTGGAATTATTATATTCTTTTTGAAGTCTCAGGGTATTTCATCTGCCTCAAACATCTTTCTCACCTGATGGTACGGTTTTGTCAGGGCTGGCTCTCTCGAGGCTGATGGAATGTTGTCTACTCCCAGGGCCTTGTTTCGACTTAGGTCTTTCAGTGCTCCGTCAGACTCTTCACGCAGTATCATATCTCCCATTTCATCTTCGTCTACGTCCTCTTCCATTTCCATAATATTGCCCTCAAGTACATGGACCTTGTACTCCTTCCACCTTTCTGCTTTCCCTTGTTTGCTTAGAACTGGTTTTCCATCTGAGCTCTTGATAGTGATACAGGTGATTCTCTTTTCTCCAAAGGTCTCTTTAATTTTCCTGTAGGCAGTATCTACACTCCAGGAAATGGAAAAAAGAACACATTGACACCGGTGTGTCAGACCCACCATACTTGCTCCGGACACTGCGAGAGGGCTGTACAAGCAATGATCACACGCGCGGCACAGCGGACACACCAGGAACCGCGGTGTTGGCCGTCGAATGGCGCTAGCTGCGCAGCATTTGTGCACCGCCGCCGTCAGTGTCAGCCTGTTTGCCGTGGCATACGGAGCTCCATCGCAGTCTTTAACACTGGTAGCATGCCGCGACAGCGTGGACGTGAACCGTATGTGCAGTTGACGGACTTTGAGCGAGGGCGTATAGTGGGCATGCGGGAGGCCGGGTGGACGTACCGCCGAATTGCTCAACACGTGGGGCGTGAGGTCTCCACAGTACATCGATGTTGTCGCCAGTGGTCGGCGGAAGGTGCACGTGCCCGTCGACCTGGGACCGGACCGCAGCGACGCACGGATGCACGCCAAGACCGTAGGATCCTACGCAGTGCCGTAGGGGACCGCACCGCCACTTCCCAGCAAATTAGGGACACTGTTGCTCCTGGCGTATCGGCGAGGACCATTCGCAACCGTCTCCATGAAGCTGGGCTACGGTCCCGCACACCGTTAGGCCGTCTTCCGCTCACGCCCCAACATCGTGCAGCCCGCCTCCAGTGGTGTCGCGACAGGCGTGAATGGAGGGACGAATGGAGACGTGTCGTCTTCAGCGATGAGAGTCGCTTCTGCCTCGGTGCCAATGATGGTCGTATGCGTGTTTGGCGCCGTGCAGGTGAGCGCCACAATCAGGACTGCATACGACCGAGGCACACAGGGCCAACACCCGGCATCATGGTGTGGGGAGCGATCTCCTACACTGGCCGTACACCACTGGTGATCGTCGAGGGGACACTGAATAGTGCACGGTACATCCAAACCGTCATCGAACCCATCGTTCTACCATTCCTAGACCGGCAAGGGAACTTGCTGTTCCAACAGGACAATGCACGTCCGCATGTATCCCGTGCCACCCAACGTGCTCTAGAAGGTGTAAGTCAACTACCCTGGCCAGCAAGATCTCCGGATCTGTCCCCCATTGAGCATGTTTGGGACTGGATGAAGCGTCGTCTCACGCGGTCTGCACGTCCAGCACGAACGCTGGTCCAACTGAGGCGCCAGGTGGAAATGGCATGGCAAGCCGTTCCACAGGACTACATCCAGCATCTCTACGATCGTCTCCATGGGAGAATAGCAGCCTGCATTGCTGCGAAAGGTGGATATACACTGTACTAGTGCCGACATTGTGCATGCTCTGTTGCCTGTGTCTATGTGCCTGTGGTTCTGTCAGTGTGATCATGTGATGTATCTGACCCCAGGAATGTGTCAATAAAGTTTCCCCTTCCTGGGACAATGAATTCACGGTGTTCTTATTTCAATTTCCAGGAGTGTATCTTACCCCTAGTGATTTATGCCTCCAGACCTGACGCGGTGGCTTAAGAAAACATCATTAACAGTCACACATTTCAATACAAAAAAATGCTATTGTACTCACAGCGTCGTTCCGTAGTAGAAACCACCCCCTGCGGCGCATGCAGACAGTGTGATATCAGTGGTACTGAAGCGCCAAGCAGCCAGCAGCCCACACCAGAATGCTGCAGCGTGACGCCTTCCAATGGTACATAAATTAATTCTTTGCCGCTACTCGGCACATTTATTCCATACATCCCTTTTTTTTATAAATGATCTATTACACTACCCCCTAAATAGTGAGGCCGAGTGTCTAACTGCAGTCGCATCATTTAATTCTAAGTTTTATTCACAATATTCTTCAAAAACACATACGTATCAGTTCTCTTTTACATTTTTACACAATAATGAAATTTTCCTGCCGCGCTTCTTGGTGCATTATTTTGGTCTCTGTGCGAGCAGAATATGTCATAGCCGACGTCACGCAACGTTTATATTTCAATAGTCTCTGATATGCACAGTAGCTCGCTGTATGACAGTCTTTCCACAGTACAGTGTGCAGTGCTTTAATACTTTGTCATACGTGGTTAAATATATGGTTTGTTGCACCAAGATCGTCAGTAGAAGACGAAATCGTACATTTTAACAGAGAAATAACAAGGTAAGTATATAACAGATAGTACAATAAATACAATTCGTTTTTTACAGAAAAAAATAAATGTGCTTATATTTCCAATATATAAACTGATCTTGTGGTGTCACCGCCAGACACCACACTTGCTAGGTGGTAGCCTTTAAATCGGCCGCGGTCCGTTAGTATACGTCGGACCCGCGTGTCGCCACTATCAGTGATTGCAGACCGAGCGCCGCCCCACGGCAGGTCTAGTCTAGAGAGACTCCCGAGCACTCGCCCCAGTTGTACAGCCGACTTTGCTAGCGATGGTTCACTGACTACAAACTCTCTCATTTGCAGAGACGACGGTTTAGCATAGCCTTCAGCTACGTCATTTGCTACGACCTAGCAAGGCGCCATATTTCAGTTACTGTAAGTCATATCTTCAAGAATGTTTTCTGAACAGATAATATTGTGACTCATGTACCGTAAAGAGCGACGTTCATCATTAATGGATTAAAGTTAAGTATCAAACTAATTACGTCCGCTTTCTGAATTCTCCAATCCTTGTCATGTTCCAGACCTCACGTCAGTATAGTTCTTCCCTCCTCACGCCAACCTGCATGAGCTAAAACGCGTGCATTTCGGCCTCCCCTCGTAAAACGGTGTTAGCTCTTCTGCTAACACAAAATCGGCGACGAGGAGTAAAAACTGTGTTCTTACTTACACTGACATATGTCGTTGAGACTGCCCTGATTTAATTGTGTAATGGCTTCGCCACAATCTCCAGATGTACTGTCCGAATTTTATCGCTTACAGAATCAGCAGACGCAGGCATTACTGGATGCCCTTGGACAGCTCGTCCAGGGTCAACATGCAATGCAAAACGATGCGGCAACCGCCGCTCCACCGCTAATGCAGCCACAACACGCAGTTGCACCGCCCTTCAGACCTTTTGATGCTGCACTGGAAAGCTGGACGGAGTAGTCACGCCAATTTGGATTCCATCTCGCTGCCTACAGAATTCAAGGTAACGAGCGGCAGCCTTTTCTTTTGTCGTCCGTCAGTGTGCAAACCTACCACGTGATAGTCAAATTATTTCCCCAACGCAACGTAGCAACTCTGTCCTACGAAGAAATTTTGTCTGCATTAGATACATATTTCAAACAGTCAATGTAGTTGCGAAATGGTATGCCTTCTTTCGTACAAAACGTACGGCAGGTCAGACTAATCGGGAGTGGGTTGCGACCTTGCAAGGCCTTACTAGGGATTGTGCTTGTGAGTGTCAATGTGGACTCCCATATTCAGATACTATAGTACGTGATGCAATTGTACAGAACATTTCTGATGTTCGTATAAGGGAACACATTTTGCAACTAGTCAGTCCCTCCCTTCAACAAGTGATGGGCATATTGCAGGGCTTCACAACATACGTGCTCGCGGAGCAAGCTATGAGCAGCAAGGCGTGAGCACGCTACCCCCACTACCAGACCAGAGCGGAGAGTGGGGAGAGTCACGTGGAGCACACAACAGCTGCTGCCAGTCAATGTAAATCCGCGGCCACCTGCAGGTATATCACTCACGAATTATTACTGCGACAAATGAAACAAATAAAGGAGAATGTACACGTGCCACATAATTTTAGTAGCTTAGTGTATGCCTCTACATTCGTATTAATTTGTGAACTGTTAGACAATAAAAGGTGTCACTGAAGTGTGGGATTCTCGGTTATCTTGTACATTTTGCCCTTTACAATTGCGTCTATGTTCGGAGTAATTGTTCTTGTGCACTGTAGGCGCAGCGTGCAGTTTAAATTTCGATCAGACAATGCGTTTCTCAGGCGCGTCTTGTTAAATTTCATTCCAGAGAACAGTTGTTCACAAACATACGTGGAACCGAACATTGATATTATTGTAGCCGCCAGTTTGTGCAAACGAGGAAATCTATCCTGAGGGAAGTGTCTGCAGAATTCCAAAATGTTTTTCTTGTTCTATAATTTGTCTCTGTATTCTCTGTCACACTGCAGGTCAATAAGTTCTAGTTGCAGCTCAGGACGAATCTCTTCAATATTCGCTGAATATGGAGAGGAGAACAGATCAAAATCACTGTCTAGTGCTGTCAGATCTTGAAAGCGTTGATCAAATTCTTCCTTAAGGGCAACTAAACTATGTTAATAACGTTCACAGTCTTTGTGAACATCTTGCATGGATGATAATTTAGGAAAACGAGCTAGATTTCCTGTTTCCAGCTGACTCACCCAAAGTGTCAATTTCATTTTAAAAGCTCGTATTCGATCTATGAAATGAGTAATTAGCAGATTTTTACCTTGCAGTGAAATGTTCAAAGCATTCAGATGGCTAGTTAAATCTGCTAAGAACGCGAGATCACATTTTTATGAAGGCTCTTTCAATTCAGGAACACACATGTTATTTATTTCCATGAACATATTTATCTCATCTAATAGGGAAAAAATCGATTTAATAATTCGCCACGACTAAGCCAGCGGACCTCACTGTAATAAGGCAGGCTACCATACTGGCTTTCTACATCCTCAAGAAAGCTTTTAAATTGCCTATGTTGTAGCCCATGCTTCCTTATATAATTGGTTGTACGAACAACAACACTCATCACATTTTTTAGAGTGATACTCTTTGCACATAAGTTTTCCTGGTGGATCATACAGTGAACGCCCTTATTTCATTCGGCACGGTCAGTTTTTGCTTTTACTGTAATAAAAAAGGACGTGTTCAGAGTGTTTGCCAGAAAAAGCTCAGATCGGAAACTCCAAAATATTCCAGGCCCTTTGCCTCGCGCCGGAATTGGAATCAAACCAAGGGTACTCAGGCTCGCGAAACTTCACCCATGGAAATTCATGTCGTTCATTCCACTCCGCCCAGTGCCACTCTCTCTCTAACAGTGACTGTTCGTCCCACAAATAGTGTGCGTCGACATCGCTGGAACTCCCGTAAAGTCGCAAGTGATTTTGTACCAGTGTCAGTTCACGTTGCACGAGACAGTTGCTCTTGTCGTCAGCAGGACAAACTTTTTGTAGACTTGGATATTAACAGCAAAGTGATTCCATTCCAACTTGATACCGGAGCTGCAGTTTCACTGATCAATCAAGACACTTACTAACTGCTGGGCACACCTCCGTTGCGTGCCGCAAATGTTAAGTAGATATTCAGGTCAAGAGATCCCTGTAGCTGGCCGGGTTGGCCAAGCGGTTTTAGGCGCTTCAGTCTGGAACCGTGCGACCGCTATGGTCGCAGGTTCGAATCCTGCCTCCAGCATCGATGTGTGTGATGTCCTTAGGTTAGTTAGGTTTAAGTAGTTCTAAGTTCTAGGGGACTGATGACCTCAGATGTTAAGTCCCATAGTGCTCAGAGCCATTTCAACCATTTTTTTAGATCCCTGTATTAGGACAGTGCAGCCTTCTTACAACATACAAAGGATAAACAAAACTTGTGTCATTTTACGTCCTTCGTTCTTCCTCTGCAGTGAACTTGTTTGGTTTCGATTTATTTCAGTTGTTTAACTTGTCTATAGTAAATCAGGTCCTATCAGTGAACCAGACTGTGCCTTCAGACAGTGTTTCTCGTCTATGTGACGAATTTGCAGACATTTTTGCACCGGACCTCAGTTGCGCCAAGAACGATAAAGCACATTTGGAACTGAAAGTAAACACGCAACCGAAAGTTTTCAGAGCGCGCAATGTTCCCCACGCATTGCATGATGAGGTTGCAAAAGCATTACACGATTTGGAATCACAAGGTGTATTTAAGCGTGTGCAGGCTTCTCTCTGAGCAACACCCTTAGTAATTTTTCCAAAACCTTCGGGAAAATTGAGACTTTGTGTGGACTTCAAGGAAACAGTGAATCCACAACTAGTGATTGCAACTTTTCCTTTACCCCGCCCGGAAGATCTTTTTGACAAACTGTGCCCGGGCAAATATTTTTCGAAGTTGGACCTAGCAGATGCGTACTTGTAAATACCGGTGGATGAAGAATCCCAGCGCGTTTTGGTGGTTAACACGCATCTTGGTTTGTATCAATTCAAACGACTGCCATTCGGGTGTGCATCCGCCCCTGCATTTTTTCAGCAATGTCTACAAACTGTTTGTGCGTCGGTCCCTACTGCAGCAAACTATCTGGACGATATTGTGATCTCCGGAAAAACGGAAGAAGAACTTTTAGCCAATTTCAGAACATTATTTCAGGTCTTGGAACTGAAAGTAAACGCGCAACCGAAAGTTTCGTCTTCGCTTACGGAAGGACAAAATGTGTGTTTTTTACTCGTGACTTGCCATACCTGGGCCATGTACCCAATGCCCAAGGCATACATCCCAGACCCACGCACCTCCTTGTCATGCATGACTTGCCTTCGCAGCAGAATTTGAAGAAGCTCCAGAGTGTGCTGGGAAAAATCAACTATTATCACAGATATGTGCCACATGCCTCTTCCATTTCAGCTCCGCTTCATCGCTTACGCCGTAAAGGTGTTCCGTCCGTCTGGACGACGAAATGCGAACGCGCCTTTCGCCGGTTGAAATCGGCGTTGCTTTCCAATACTTGCCTTATGCCATTCGATCCCCAGAAGTCCCTTTTGTTGATGATGGATGCATCGGATTTCGTGATTGGTGCTGTGCTCGCGCACAAAGATGGCTCACATGATCGCCCTATTGCCTTTGCGTCCAAATTGCTCTCGTCTGCGCAAAGAAATTATTCACAGATCGAGAAAGAAGCATTGGCTCTCGTATTTGGTGTTAAAAAATTTTCATGAGTTCTTGTATGGTCGTACAACGCAGAAATTCATTCGCTGGTCTATTTTCCTCTCGCAGTATCGCTACGATATCTTGTATCGGTCCACTGCTAAGCACGGAAACGCCGATGCGTTGTCCTGTTTGCCTGTTGCTGAGCATAGGGCATTCGATTCCTCGGAACTTGGTTGCATGTTCATTGATTCGGAAACCGATGACGTGGTCGAATCGTTTCCGATTGATTTTCGTCGTGTAGCTACAGCCACAGCTGCCGACCCTGTCCTTGCTATCGTTCTGCGTTTTGTTGCTACGCAATGGCCGCTGTCAAAGTCACGGATCTGGGACCCGTTGGTTCGCCGATTTTTTGCTCACAAGGCGAGACTTTGTTCGACGTGGTGTTTTGCTGTTGCGTTCTGATAATGATCAGTCCAGGGTCGTGGTCCCGCGTTCGTTACAGTCCTCTGTCTTAAAGCTTCTCCACCAAGAACATTGGGGTATAGTGAGAACGAAACAACTTGCTCGTCAGCACTGTACTTGGTTCGGAATCGATGCCGCGATTACGAATATGTGCTCTTCTTGCATGGTGTGTGCCGAACAACAATCAGCACCACCACGGAAATTCTTTGCATGGCCACAAGCCACATTCCCTTGGCAACGCTTACACATCGATTTTGCTAGTCCATTCTGGAAAGCTTGATGGTTGGTTGTGATAGATTCATTCAGTAATTTTCCTTTTGTTGTCCGGATGTCTTCCACGACATCATCTGCCACCATCCAAGTGTTAACTGTTATCTTTTGCAAGGAAGGTCTTCCACAGACAATTGTTTCCGACAATGGCCCACAATTCATGTCCGCAGAATTTGTCATTCTGCAAGGCCAATGTTATTCAACATCTGATGTCCGTGCCGTTTTCGCCGCAGCCAAACGGTGCCGCTGAACGATTGGTCAGGACTTTCAAGTCACAGATGTTGAAGTTGAAAGAGTCGCATTCTCGGGAGGACGCATTATTGCTCTTTTTGTCCTTGTATCGCTCTCAGCCCCGAGATGGTCGCTCGCCGGCTGAGTTGCTCCACGATCGCCATCATCGAACCTTGATGTCTTTGCTACATCCGCCGCATCAGGTTCCTGTGCAGCGGCAGACACCTGATTTTGCCCCAGGCGACGTTGTCTACTACCGCCACTATCGAGGTTCAGGGCGTTGGCTCGAAGGGCGCATTCTTCGCTGCCTCGGACGCGCTATGTATCTGGTTTTGGGGGGCCTCTGGTGAGGTGCGCTGGCATCTCAATCAGCCGCGCCTCTGTCGTCGCACGGGATCTGCCGCTCGCCATCTGCTTTCAGCGACGGTGCCGTCCGGTCAGAGTCCCGGGGGCCCATCTATTGGCTCGCCTCAGCCCCAGGTGTTGCCGACGCTGCCTTCCATTTTGCCCCATGGCGAGGCGCCGCCGCCGCCTGTTCTCCCGCCGGCGCCGCCCGCAGTGGACGCGTCGCTGCAGCCGCCGGGCGCCCCCCTGGGTCACGCGCCGCCTATTGCTCCCCGGGACCAGTTGTCCTCCGACATGGAACTCTCGCCCACTCCGGACCATCTGTCGTCTTCGCCCGTCGGGTGCCCCGGCCCCATGGAGGTCCACCTTTCGGCCCCTCCTGTCTCTCTACGGGCGCATACACCGCATGTTTGCGTGCACCTGGAATACGTTTTCAGCTTTTCTGCTAACACAAAAGATCTCATCAATTTAATGATTTTTAATATCTTTGCAGTTTTTCCACCATACTCAGTGTTTGCTTAGCGCCCAGACTCGCTTAAAATCGTTCTAAGGTTAGTGTTTCTGAAGTTAACTGTTTATTAGACATCATTGTTAAGAGAGTTTTTCTCATAATTCATGACCATTCCAAGCTTTACATACGTTTGTTTTTTTACGGTGCCCCTTTTGTTTGCAGAATAAAACACACACACAACGGTATCCATCCGGCGGTCTTCGTGGTAACGATTTTTTGGGGACTGTGCGGAAGAGTGACAGAATTTCTGTGTCGACCCCTGTTTTAGGATGCTGTACTTGGCAGGTGGGTTGTCGTCGCGTTTCCTAGAACATTTCACTCTCCAAACTCCACATTACTTCTCACACCCGTAGTATTGACTCGTTTCTTTCTTTTTGCTACTTCCCGTAGCCTCACACATGTTTCACTGTACACTACGTTGAACTTTTTCAGTGTTTGAATTTATCAGTCTGTGCTATCTTAGAACATTTCTGTCATCAGTTATAAGATTTCGTTCGTTGTTTTAAACGTTTTTCTGTCTAACTACACTCCTGGAAATGGAAAAAAGAACACATTGACACCGGTGTGTCAGACCCACCATACTTGCTCCGGACACTGCGAGAGGGCTGTACAAGCAATGATCACACGCGCGGCACAGCGGACACACCAGGAACCGCGGTGTTGGCCGTCGAATGGCGCTAGCTGCGCAGCATTTGTGCACCGCCGCCGTCAGTGTCAGCCTGTTTGCCGTGGCATACGGAGCTCCATCGCAGTCTTTAACACTGGTAGCATGCCGCGACAGCGTGGACGTGAACCGTATGTGCAGTTGACGGACTTTGAGCGAGGGCGTATAGTGGGCATGCGGGAGGCCGGGTGGACGTACCGCCGAATTGCTCAACACGTGGGGCGTGAGGTCTCCACAGTACATCGATGTTGTCGCCAGTGGTCGGCGGAAGGTGCACGTGCCCGTCGACCTGGGACCGGACCGCAGCGACGCACGGATGCACGCCAAGACCGTAGGATCCTACGCAGTGCCGTAGGGGACCGCACCGCCACTTCCCAGCAAATTAGGGACACTGTTGCTCCTGGCGTATCGGCGAGGACCATTCGCAACCGTCTCCATGAAGCTGGGCTACGGTCCCGCACACCGTTAGGCCGTCTTCCGCTCACGCCCCAACATCGTGCAGCCCGCCTCCAGTGGTGTCGCGACAGGCGTGAATGGAGGGACGAATGGAGACGTGTCGTCTTCAGCGATGAGAGTCGCTTCTGCCTTGGTGCCAATGATGGTCGTATGCGTGTGTGGCGCCGTGCAGGTGAGCGCCACAATCAGGACTGCATACGACCGAGGCACACAGGGCCAACACCCGGCATCATGGTGTGGGGAGCGATCTCCTACACTGGCCGTACACCACTGGTGATCGTCGAGGGGACACTGAATAGTGCACGGTACATCCAAACCGTCATCGAACCCATCGTTCTACCATTCCTAGACCGGCAAGGGAACTTGCTGTTCCAACAGGACAATGCACGTCCGCATGTATCCCGTGCCACCCAACGTGCTCTAGAAGGTGTAAGTCAACTACCCTGGCCAGCAAGATCTCCGGATCTGTCCCCCATTGAGCATGTTTGGGACTGGATGAAGCGTCGTCTCACGCGGTCTGCACGTCCAGCACGAACGCTGGTCCAACTGAGGCGCCAGGTGGAAATGGCATGGCAAGCCGTTCCACAGGACTACATCCAGCATCTCTACGATCGTCTCCATGGGAGAATAGCAGCCTGCATTGCTGCGAAAGGTGGATATACACTGTACTAGTGCCGACATTGTGCATGCTCTGTTGCCTGTGTCTATGTGCCTGTGGTTCTGTCAGTGTGATCATGTGATGTATCTGACCCCAGGAATGTGTCAATAAAGTTTCCCCTTCCTGGGACAATGAATTCACGGTGTTCTTATTTCAATTTCCAGGAGTGTATTTCTGTTACTCTAAACGTTCTACTGTACATTTGTCTATGCAACAATTCTATGTTTCTTTTGACACAATACAATTTCTTTTTTTGTTCTATTGAAACCTGAAAGAAAAGAGTAGGCGCAGCACAAGCATCGCAACAACAATTGAGCTCCCTGGTTCGATTCCCGGCGGGGTCAGGGATTTTCTCTGCCTCGTGATGACTGGGTGTTGTGTGATGTCCTTAGGTTAGTTAGGTTTAAGTCGTTCTAAGTTCTAGGGGACTGATGACCATAGATATTTAGTCCCATAGTGCTCAGAGCCATTTGAACCATTTTTTTAACAATTGAGCTCAAGCTCAATGTATGAATCAAATGCCACAGTTAAAGTAAGAATTAAAATTGCTCTAAATGGATCTACAAGATATAGCACTTGATATGTTTGTGGACCCTAATGTTTTCCAGTATTGTGTATTGATTTCGTTCATCTACATCATTTGTCTGCTTCCTTTGACATTTTCGATTATATTATGGAAGTACGTTGTTTCATTCCATGTTTTGAAAAGTAGTTCGTTTATAGAAATTATTGATGTTTGTGTCAGGTTCATACGTGATCAGTCTTCTGTCATTACTGTTACTTAGAAAATTCCTGAGTGATTGGCTTAACCATTTTTATGCATCATAATAAATTAAACAAATCATTTATCAAAATACACATCATTTAATTAATAATGAAGTTTTCTTCTTTTGCCATCTCTTCTTTCATCTTAGCTGCTGGCCTGAAATAAAATATCATAGATGATTATTTATATTTGTAGGCTGTAGATACGACTTCGTGCTTTACATTCGTGGTTTGTGATTCACTTACCTGCTTGTCTCTTAATGACTTTGTTTACGCTTTTATATAAAACTTACGAAAATCTCTATGATCGTATAATCCAACTATTTTGTTATTTCTAGGATTTTGTAACAAATACGACCCAGCATGTGGAATGCGAGCAATGACGAATGGACCTTCACAAAGAAGCGCCAACTTATCGTTAGGTTGTTTCAGTACGGTTGGGTGAGTGCGAAAAAGTACTTGCACACCTACTGTAAATTCCCGAGTTCGTTTTATAGTTTTGTCAAATTCGTGTTTTCTGATTCTGGCGTTATTGGTATTATATTGTGTGTATTGTATGTTAACCGCGGACCTAGAAACGACGGAGAGGTCCGTCCCCGCCGCAGCCGCAGTGGTCCACAACTCCACGACGACTACCACAGTCCACTTCACCCCCTCCGCCGCCCCACACCGAACCCAGGGTTATTGTGCGGTTCGGCCCCCGGTGGACCCCCCAGGGAACGTCTCACACCAGACGAGTGTAACCCCTATGTTAGCGTGGTAGAGTAATTGTGGTGTATGCGTACGTGGAGAACTTGTTTGCGCAGCAATCGCAGACATAGTGTAACTGAGGCGGAATAAGGAGAACCAGCCCGCATTCGCCGAGGCAGATGGAAAACCGCCTAAAAATCATCCACAGACTGGCCGGTTCACCGGGCCTCGATAAAAATCCGCCGGGAGGATTCTTGCCGGGGACCAGGCGCTCCTTCCCGTCCGGAAAATATTTGAGTTTATAAATTCTTCCTTTATTCTGTCAAAATCTCATGTACATTGTACCGTCCAAACCCAATCATGATTCTTCTTTAAAACTGCCAGCAAGTGTTTGCTGTTGAGTTTGATTTGGCACGCCGGCCGGAGTGGCCGAGCGGTTCTAGGCGCTACAGTCTGGAACCGCGCGACCGCTGCGGTTGCAGGTTCGAATCCTGCCTCGGGCATGGATGTGTGTGATGTCCTTAGGTTAGTTAGGTTTAAGTAGTTCTCAGTTCTAGGGGACTGATGACCTCAGAAGTTAAGTCCCATAGTGCTCAGAGCCATTTGCACCATTTGATTTGGCGCGAAGCGCCAAAAAAATGAGGCTAAAGCCTGGAAAGTTTCTGTTTCCTGATACGCAGATAACGAAAAGTCTGAATCGCATCTAATTGACTAGGATCTGTTCTAATGCCTCCACAACTGATTGTGTCTCTCAAGTACTTAAGCTCATTTCGCGCAAACTTTGATTTCTGTAGATTTGCTGTAACACTAGCATGTGCGAATTTACATAGTCTTTCCTAAAATGTATATGTGATCTTCCCATGTCTTTATCCCTATAAGGATGTCATCAATGTATAACGTTACCTTTCCCAGTAATTCTGTGCCTAGGACTGTGTGCAGAGAAGTAATTAAAACACTTGAGCCGAATGGTAGTGCACAAAATAGATAACTGCAGCCACCAAAAATAAAAGCAGTGTACGTCCTTAATCATAGCTAACACTTGGTTTGAAGAATCATAAAAGAAGGTTGTATACGTGGAAAAGGCCGGTAGACACTGGAAATAGATTATATAATGGAAAGACAGAGATTTAGGAACCAAGTTTTAAGACATTTCTAGGGGCAGATGTGGACTCTGACCACAATCTATTGGTTATGAACTGTAGATTAAAACTGAAGAAACTGCAAAAAGTTGGGAATTTAAGGAGATGGAACCTGTATAAACTGAAAGAACCAGGGGTTGTAGAGAGTTTCAGAGAGAGTGTTAGGGAACGATTGATAAGAACGAGGGAGAGAAATACAATAGAAGAAGAATGGTTAGCTTTGAGAGATGAAATAGTGAAGGCAGCAGAAGACCAAGTAGGTAAAAAGACGAGGACTAGTATAAATCTTTGGGTAACAGAAGAGATATTGAATTTAACTAATAAAATGAGAAAATATAAAAATGCAGTAAATGAAACAGGCAAAAAGGAATACAAACGTCTCACAAATGAAATCGACAGGAAGTGCAAAATGGCTAAGCAGGGATGGCTTGAGGACAAATGTAAGGATCTAGACCCGACGTCAACCCACTGCCTCACATCAACTCTGCCACTGTAGAGGCCACGCAACCCGGGCCTCTACACATATATTAGTTTTTTTTCGGTGAGATTCACGCTTCTATCCCAGACTGAGTGTGGACACATACTCATTTGCAGACTACCAAGCCTTGTAGCACTTGTGATTTTCTAAAAAAAATTTTTTTCCCTCGGACACGTGTTGACTCGGTGAAATCTAAAATCATTGTTAGCCTTTCTGCGAGGGCAGTAAGCGATGGTGAGCCACCACCAATGTCGGAACTATACTGACACAAATTTTGATTCCTCCTCTTTAAAACGCGAACATCTTGTCAATGAAAACCACGTTTAAGAGCGACTTATCTTTTATTTGTTGCGGATCCTTTACGATATTCTACAGATGACAAGCTACGGCATTCATCACAAGCGAGATGAAGACTGCCATTACACAGTATATAAAGAAGAACAATTTAGACGCATTCAGCATGTGTATACATCTGAAAATCTGTTTTATAGTGTGTCAACTTAGACAACTTTAACCCACAGTCTCGTATTATCCAAAAATTAGTCCTGTTTATGGATCAACTTTTTCAGACTTACGTGAGAATATGAACTATATGATCAGTTAATGTGGCTATAGCTGGTCTCTCATGTTTGTATGAATTTTGTAACTCAAAATTTTTCGTATGATCACCTCCGGCAATATTTAACTTTGCATTTAAACACCCTAAATTAATGAGCAGTAATATAGTTTTCTGATAGAGGTTAGTAATTAGTGACATACTTCACAACCAAGAAAATGTTTTGAGACGCTTCTGTTACAAACCTGTAGAAGATCTGAAGTTGTATATCACATTTCTCGACAGTGAATACTTTATACACTGCTGACAAAAGTGAAGCACCCAGAATACATGGTCTGATGTCAATGTAGCTTTATACGTGTACACATCATCAGCTGGTATGTAAAATATTAGAGTTGCAATTTTCCATGACAGGAAGGCCACCACAATGCACTAGGGTTGTTCGAGTTTATTGTTGCAACGAGGCATGTTAGAATAAGTATGTGGGGTAAACGTCAACCCGTATTTGCAGTGAAGGACCCGGAGATGATGCATACTCGTGTGAGACAGACTCCGTTAGTAACTGACATATTCTGAAACTGTCCTCATTGTGCGTTTCTGTTTGGCCAGCTGGTCGAATCATGCATCTTTGGAGCATCTGGATCTGACAGTGGACTGATTGGGCTGCATGGGAACGCGAAACCAGATATATGCGTCTTAAAGATTCCAGATGACCACGTCTGACTACCACAAGAGACGATCGCCGTATTGTGCACCAAACACATTGTTGCCCATTCACACCTGCGCCTGCCATCAGAGAACAAATAATGGATTGCCTGCAACATTCGAATTCAGTCTGCACCACTGGTCAGAGAGTAACTGCAACCGTGCTAGGGTGTTACCGTCCCATGCATAGGATACCTTTAACGGACGGCTGCATTTGGAGTAGCTTCGTGACCAGAAGCGATGGATTGCTGATGAGTTTTATCGCATCATCTTCACCTATGAATCGTAGAACTGTACTACCCTGGATGACCATCGGTGAGTATGGCGGCGACCTGGGTATGGGTTCCATTCTTCCAATGTTTTGGGAAGCATAGTGGTATGACTCCCGTCGTCAGGGAGTAGGGAGGCATCGGATACGACTGCAGGTTACGGCTGGTAATGACTGACGAAACTTTGACGGAACAACGCCTTGTCACTGACATCCTGCGTCCTCATGAGTTACCCCTCATGTGACTGTTTCATGGTGCCATTTTCCAAAAGGACAATGTTTTCCACACATTGTACGTGTCTGTATGAACTATCTCCGTGATGTTAAGGTACTCCTACGGACAGCTGCATCCCCAACTCTGTTCCCAATAGAAGATTTGTGATCCCTGCTTGGACTGCACTCTGTCCCAGAGCCAGGGTATCAAGGACAAGTTACAACAGTTGTGGACCAGTTTGCGTCAGGAGAAATTTTGTCACCCTTCGCAGCCGAATCAGTGTATACACCCATGCCACTGAGGGTGCAAACCTCATACTGATAAGTGGGCTCATACTACTAAGTTCCTTGGAAATTTGAGACGCTATTGTAATTACAGCAATAATATCACATACCTTCTCAACATTTGAAGTTTCATTTCATTTCCTTATTACCTTCTGGTTGTTTCACTTTTCTTGTCATCTATGTAATCTAATGTTCTTTCACATGACATTGCTGAATCGATGTTTACAAACTGAAATAACTTATCACTTTTCACCATCAAAAAGGTAGTCAAAAAATGAGCAAAAGTTGCTGACTTTAAAGTTTTACAGATCTTCTCAAATGTTTGCTTCCAATCCAATTTCTTATGTAAATTCATCCGCGAAAATCTTAAGCATTGCATTTTACACACTATATTTGCCCCCTCAAACCAGTTCCCCTTACGTTGTTAAAGACATTACATCCAACCTCCACTGAATTTAATGAACTGTGTATTTTTTTCTATGTTGAATGAAAGTCTCTTTCCAGAAAATAAGTTGATTATTCTTCTGTCGGTGAATCGGTGGTGCGCTTGATTATAATGCTACCAGCGTAGTCAAAGAGAATTCGCGCTCTATCGATATAAGATGGGAACCGTAATGTCAAAACCCGTGGATATACGGTAGTGATTTATTCCGTGGCCTGGAATGATGATCCCTGTTGAGAGCTGTCGAAGCAGCCCATTTTTATTCTCTACGCGAGTGAAGTACCCAGAAGCACAAAATTCAACACCGGCTGAGAATTAAAGGTAACGCACATCGAGTAGATGCATTACATTGAAGCTACTGGATTACACACAACACTTGTCATGAAACGACAATACCGATGTTCAACATTACAGGATGTATGGAAATATCTGACCAGGCCATTGTGGGACACAGCAACTTCATTTAAAATACACTAGTAAAGTTACAGACTAGACTTATGAGCAACTGAATTAGACAACCTACATAGTCACGCTCTGACAATGGCTGTGCGGTGAGGATCGGAGACATCTAATGCGTTACCATTAGTCCTGACGTATAACTGCTCAGGCAGTGTCCATAGTTCACGTAGTGTGTTCGAAGTAGTGTCCACGACACGCTGCTCACGCTTACTAGCTTGCAATGTGAGGACAATGCGATTGCGAACATGTGGTCTGGAGTTAACAAGTATTCCTTCCACTTTTTTTTTAAATTTAAGCATTTGAAAACTTCTAATATGTCAGGGAAGAATAGTTTTGGCCGCAGGGGTTTCACTGCCTGATCGTAGTGTTGCTTAATGGAATGTATAGTGTTGGCGTATATTTTCTTTACTGTGTGACATGCGTTGACTCATTGTCTTGTTTCCTGACGGTTGTTCGTACAAATTTCATCGACACGGACTCAAAACCTACGGCAAATCTATGTATCGGCGACGAAGTGGTAATTAGTAATAATTTCTCTATTTTCTAATTTCATTCAGGAACTTCAAATGGTCAGTTGCGCTATACACCGATGAGCCACAACATCGTGACCAGTTGTTTCCTACCGTGGTGATACACCTTTGTAACGCAGTACAGCAACGATTCCCCCTAGCGTGGATTCGACAAGTTATTGAAAGATTTCTGGAGTCACGCAGGACCAGATGTCTTCGCACAGGTCACGCAATGCCAGTAAAAAGCGAGCTGGTGGTTTGTGCTCGCGGGGCACGTGTCCAACAGTGTCGCAAACGTGCCATTCAGATTCAGATCAGGCGAAATTGGTGGCCAAGACATCAATGTTAGTTCACTGTCATGCTCCCCAAGTCACTTAGCACGATTCAGGCCTTGTGACACGGACGTGTATCCTGCTGGAAAACGCAAACCCCATCGGGGAAGATACGAAGCATGAAGAGTGTGACTTAGGAAGTCGGGATGAGGGGTACACCTAGCATGGAAGGTCAAGGCCCCTACTATGTCACTCCCTAACACAACAACTAGCAAATCAATAATTAACAATTTATTCAAAACAAGTTTTTATAAGACAGATAAGAGGCAACAAACACGTGGCCGTGTTTAAGACATATCAAAATATACCATCAACTGACTTAATAGATGAGCACCGGAGATTTCAATACCTGAGAAGCATAAATTACAACCTGAAGGTGGTTTTAAAAGGTGGCACAGATAGTTTTATTAATGCAATAATCTGCACTATGAAAGTGATTTACAAGCACACCACTTCGTTACGAAACCAAATAACACAAGGAGCACAACAAGTTAATTAATACAACTGATTCACAAGCAAATTTTAAAAAAAAAAAAACTTTTTTCCTTTTACCACTACATGAAACAGGTTAAATGTCTACCAAACGGGCAGTGACGCCAGGCTGCCCTGTGAAGGTGACTTAACTTAAAATGCCCGAAGCAGCAGACCAGCCGTCAAAAACAACACCTAAACGCCGGGGCCCAAGCGGGAGTCACTTCCCATTAGGCGACACCACACAGCTTCTGTGCACCGAAGCGGAACGTGGCGCCGCTCCCACACACCACAACTCCCAGAAAACTGGAACACACACAGACCGCAGAAAACACGCAAACACCAAGCAAACATCAATTAATATAAGTTAAGAGATCAATAAACAATATAAGTTAAAAAACTGATAAGTGCTTTGAATAGAAGTGACTCAAGTTTTATAGCAATATCAATGCTGTAAAACATTTAAACTAAGAACTGTACACAAATCCAATGCTGAAAATGTAGTATCAGACTTTTACACTCTCATAGTTTGCCAAACAATATTTCCACATATGATTAAGGCCGACAATGTGTACAAAGATGAAATGGAAAAAATTTCAAGATAATATCACGTTATTCAAATGCACAACTTCACAACGATGCTAGGTTTTGTGTACTTTACATCTGTTGCATATGTCTGCAATGCAGCTGCCAATTGCGTAAGCTAGGTATGCAGAAAATTACAACTAGATTACAACCTAATATCTCCAATAGCTTACAGTTACATCACTTTGGAACACGGATTTTGTAAAGGAAGTAGTGACTGCTGTTCTCCATGCGGTTACACACCTTGCCGGCTGCTCTTACTTCAGCAACACGTACCTCAGGGCAACCAACCAACAAGTACACTTGCTGAAACGCAAATCGTTCAACGAAACGAAGGCACCAAAATCACTTACACCTTCAAAAATTCAAATGGCTCCGAGCACTATGGGACTTAACTACTGAGGTCATCAGTCCCCTAGAACTTAGAACTACTTAAACCTAACTAACCTAAGGACATCACACACATCCATGCCCGAGGCAGGATTCGAACCTGCGACCGTAGCGGGCACGCGCTTCCAAACTGACGCGCTTAGAACCGCACGGCCACAGCGGCCGGCAACTTACACCTTCGATGGAGAGCGTTGTTCGAGATGGTCTCGAGGGATGGGTCTCTCCGAGAAAACAGGCACCAAAGCAATGTGACGAACAGCGCCCGGAGTTGAATCAGGCAGGTGCATCACAAAGTCGTGACCGTCTTACAGCCGGCCGCTGTGACCGAACGGTTCTAGGCGCTACAGTCCGGAACCGCGCTGCTGCTACGGTCGCAGGTTTGAATCCTGCGTCAGGCATGGATGTGTGTGATGTCCTTAGGTTAGTTAGGTTTAAGTAGTTCTAGGGGACTGATGACCTCAGATGTGAAGTCCCATAGTGGTCAGAGCCATTTGAACCATTTGAACCGTCCTGCAAGGTAGACAGGTCGCGCCGCTGCTGGCCGAGCCCGCGTGTTTTCTTCCTTCGTCCTCGCGAGCACGTCCCCCGCCTCGTAGCGTCTCCGACCCCAACTACCGCGACCGCAAAACAGCCCCCAGATCACAACATGGACAAAGATCGTAGTACAGCCGGGTAATCGATAGTGCCGTGCCAAAGAGCTGGTGTGCCAGAAAAGGCGCGCCACGGCTCAAAGGGATTCAGGTTCTCCGCGACGAAGTTTTCTTTGGCCACAGCTGTCAAGGGTGCCTTTGATAACCACCATAGGTTCCATGGAAGCCCAGGTGAGTGTCCCCCACGGCATAATATTGCGCGCACGGCCTGCGTCCGTAGTACGGAACATGTTTCGAGCAGCGGTTCACCTGCGTGACGGCATACCCGGATATGACCATCCACATGGTACAACAAGAAAAGTAATTCATCCGATCAGGCGACACGAATCCGCCGATCCCGGGTCCAATCTCATTGATCCCGTGTGCAGTGCAGTCGTATTTGATGACGTCGTTGGGACAACGTGGAAGCACGCAGGGCCTGTGTTCTGTGGAGTACCACGTTCAACAATGTGTGCTGTACCGTGTTCTCCGAGACACTTATGCCTGCAAAAGTACTGTGCTGTGTCGTCAGTTCTACCACAGATCGCTGTCTATCCTACACTCAGCCTCATGAATTAAGGATTATTGCAGAATGTGGTGCCATACAATGTGGCACTACACAAAACTCGCGCTAATAGCATAGGCACATGGGCAACACACACGACACAGATCTGTAAGTCCACGGTGTTGGTGATAAGTTAAGAAAACCGTCACGTAACACATGTGCTACAAAACCCCACTGTTTCCTGCGCATGTTCCCCGACATCAATATGCGATATGATAACCATGCATACGTACACAGGCCGCACAACGGGTTGGCATACTCTGGATCAGGTGGTCGAGCAGCTGCTGGGCTATAGCCTCCCATTCTTGCACCATTGCCTGTCGGAGCTCCTGAAGTGCCCTAGGGGTTTGAAGACGTGCAGCGATACTTCGACCGAGAGCATCCGAGACGTGCTCGATGGGGTTTACGTCTGGAGAACAGGCAGGCCACTCCATTCCTACCTGATATCTTCTGTTTCAAGGTACTCCTCCACGATGGCAACTCGGTGGGGCCGTGCGTTATCATCCATCAGGAGGAATGTGGGGCCCACTGCACTCCTGAAAAGGCGGACATACTGGTGCAAAATGACGTCCCGATACACCTGACCTGTTTCAGTTCCTCTGTCAAAGACATGCAGGGGTGTACGTGCTCCAATCACAATCCCACCCCACACCAGCAAACCACGACCTCCATACAGGTCGCTTTCAAGGACATTAAGGGCTATCTGGTTCACGCCAGATGAAAACCAGGCGAGAATCACTGTTCAGATTACACCTGGACTCATTCGTGAACATAACCTGGGACCACTGCTCCAATGACCATGTACTG
Source organism: Schistocerca cancellata (assembly GCF_023864275.1). Lineage (NCBI taxonomy): Eukaryota > Metazoa > Arthropoda > Insecta > Orthoptera > Acrididae > Schistocerca > Schistocerca cancellata. The sequence continues at coordinate 559,823,790 of NC_064631.1, read as the reverse complement.
TGTTTTTTGACACCAGGCTTTACGGGCTCTCCTGTGACCAGTGGTCAGTGAAATGCACCTTGCAGATCTCTGGGCGAATAAACCGTGTCTGATCAGTCGTCTGTAGACTGTGTGACTGGAGACAATTGTTCCAGTGGCTGTGGTAAGGTCCCGAGCAAGGCTACCTTCAGTACTCCGAGGCTGTCTGCGGGCACTGATGGTGAGATATCGGTCTTGTGGTTTTGTACACTGTGGACGTCCCGTACTGTAGCGCCTGGACGCGTTTCCTGTCTGCTGGAACCGTTACCATAATCTTGAGATCACATTTTGTGGCACACGGCGGGCCCGTGCTACGATCTGCTGTGATTGACCAGCCTCCAGTCGCCCTAGTATTCTACCCCTCATAACGTCATCAATATGTGTTCTCTGAGCCATTTTCAACACACAGTCACCATTAGCACGTCTGAAAACGCCTGCACTCTTACTCGCTGCACCGTACTCTGACATGCACCAACACACCTCTGCGTATGTGGACTGCTGCCAGCGCCACCGTGCGACGACCGCAGGTCAAATGCACCTCATTGTCATAATCCCGAGGTGATTTAAACCCGCATACCGCCCACCAGAGCGTTGTTTCACCATGTATCAGCATTACCCTTAATATATGAGCACGAGTGTACTTACAGAGCGAGCAGCTTCCGACATGCACGTTCTGTGATGATGCGTGGGCGTCCCAAACCCTTGTCGCCTTCTTCACTGGCCTTCAACCACTTTCCACAGATGCTCAGGGACAGTAGCAAGCGAACAGCCGACCAGCTTAGATGTTTCCGAGATGCTCGTTCCCAGGCGCCGGGTCACAACCGTCTGCCATTTGTCAAAGCTGCTCATGTCAAGTAGGATTCCCTACTCATCTCTGCTCTTCCTATAAACTTTCCTTACAGCGTCACGGGTCCAAAACGCCATTGGGCATTCACAATATTTCATTTAGAGTAAGGAAACGTTAAATTCAAATGTTATAATGCAAGTAATAACATAAGTAATGTACTACAATCATATACTAAAATTTTTATATAGAATGTGGTTAGCAAGAACAGACAATGCCACATTACATACATACGTGTTTGTAGTGTTGTGCCCTTACAATTCATTCATGAAGCCGTCTGATCCATTGTTTATCTCTTCTGTTGGTAATGTATTTCAGTGAAAACCTTATCCATTATGAAAAGCGAGCTGATTGGTCTGTAGTGTTTTATGCCCTGTCTATCTCCTTTCTCGTGGAGTAAAACAATTATAGTATTGATCTAATGTTAAGGAATTGTCTTCCTCGGCAGTAATCCTATACAGTTCTTTTTGTGATACTTTTCTTCCAGTTTTATCCATTTCTACTGAAATGCTTTTGTTTCCAAGGGTCTTTGCGTTCTTCATAGCTCGAGTGTCTCCATACATTGCGTCGGGCGTTGTGACCAAATTGTCAGATTCGTCGTTACCTATCTGTGTTTCTCCTTAATCTCTAGGACTACACGAAAACAAAAAAGGATCTCGGAATACTTCTACAATTTTCTCTCTGTTGTTAATTATTGTGTCATCTGTCATTTCATCTGTCGAAACTTGATGTTTATCTAACATGAGACATTTTCTTTGCTACATACTCTAGTTCATTTCATTTCTTTTTCGTTTTATTCTTATTACGTCTTCTCGAAGTCGTAGCGGAGGAGAAGGGTTTTTTCTTCCTTTACGATTTTGTTTCTTTTGTACCTGTGTTTACTCAACATCTTTGTAATCATTCCAATATTTACTGTTCTTCTTATTATTCAGTTATTTGTTCCTATTCTCTTTTCCCAATGCAAACACTCACACACTTAACGGCCAATGTTTAATTAATTACATTTGTTCTTTTCCCAATGAAAACGAACAAACGCCAATGACAATGAACCAAAGAGAAACAGGTACGTATTCCATATTTGTCTGTTTACAATTAGCGTCCACCGTGTGTTACGTGCTGATAATGGGATGTGAAACTAATTAGACACACAGCGCTGTTCACATCTGACCGCAGCTGAATGAGCACGGCCTGACGTGTGTTAATCAAGTTTTCTGGCATTAACAGAGAATAGAGCCATCATTGTACCGATTCAATAGACTCGTTTGTTCGCTGGATATCACAGCACGTGCGACTGGTCTTTTCACAAATTAGTCCTAATTTACTGCTTGTACTTCCCATTTAATTTTACTATGTTTATTCTGGCCTTAGTGTTATTACCTCGCCCTCGATTTGGAAACGTTGCCTTTGTCAAGTAACAGTGAAAAAACATCGCAAGCTTTCTCCCAAGCATTTGCTACAACAGCTGCGGCTATAGTAATGCAGATAGTCTATACAGGTTCGGAGCACCACACGGGTTGATAACGCAAATCGCAGAATTTAGAACGCCAATAAAGTACGAAAGAAACAATTACATGCATATATAAACTGAAAATGGAATGTATTGAACGAGACTGATTGAATAAATAACGTAACAAGTCTCCGAAAACATTTCTTCATGAAATCAAAGAAATACACAAAGTTACTAAGTCACTGTTATATATTGCTTGTCCAGTTTGTTACCATGGCTGTCTAAGCATATGTTCTACCAGTAATCTAATCTGTCGAATCACACATGAAACAAACGCATTTTTGTGTCTATAATTCACCAGAGATGCAATATATTCTTTTTCATGTTACTTTATTTTTCGGGAATTGATTTGGAGTCCGCAGCTCGTGGTCGTGCGGTAGCGTTCTCGCTTCCCGCGCCCGGGTTCCCGGGTTCGATTCCCGGCGGGGTCAGGGATTTTCTCTACCTCGTGATGACTGGGTGTTGTGTGAGGTCCTTAGGTTAGTTAGGTTTAAGTAGTTCTAAGTTATAGGGGACTGATGACCATAGAAGTTAAGTCCCATAGTGCTCAGAGCCATTTGAATTGATTTGGAACGTGACTAGTTTTCAAGCGATATACCAGGTGCGACAATAAGATAATGAGACTGATGTGAAAAAAAATGTTGCTTACCGTTTTAGTCAAGTTTAGTATTGTCTCCTTCTGATTACACACACTTTTTCCAGCGCTTCTGCCATTGATGGTAACATTTCTGGAACTCATCTTCTGTAATACCCTCCAAGATCGTCGTCACAGTTTTTCGGATATCTTGTATTGTTTGAAAATGGTGTCCCTTGACCGCCGTTTTGACTCTTTGAAATAAAAGAAGTCACACAGAGTGATATCTGGTGAAAAAGGTGGCTGTGGTAGTACTGAAATTTGTTTTGAGGTTAAAAATTGCTGTACTGAGAGAGCAATATGGGATGGCGCATTATCGTGATGCAGAATCCAATTATTAGTAATGTTGGCACGGACACGAAGAACTTTTTCACGAAGTCTTTCTAAAATTTCTTTGTAGTAATATTGGTTAACTGTTTGTTCCGGAGGTACCCACTCTTTATGAACAATTCACTTGGAATCAAAGAAGCACACGAGCATGCATTTCACTTTTGACTTTGACATGCGAGCTTTTTTTGGTCTAGGTGATCCCTTTGAGCACCATTGCGAACCTTGGCGTTTTGTCTTTGGATCGTACTGAAAAACCAACTTTCATCACCAGTGGTAACACGGCTCAACAATTCTGTATTGATTTCCGTTTGCTCTAAGATATCGACTGCCACATTTTTCCGTGTTTCTCGCTGTTGTCGTGTGAGATTTTTGGGGACCATTTTTGCACAAATCTTTCTCATACCAAGATCTTCAGTTATTATTAGACGAACCGTTTCTCGATTGATGTTCAGTTCTTCTGCAATCATTTTCACAGATAATCTTCGATCAGACCGTACGAGTTCACGCACTCTGACCAAGTTGATATCCGTCCTTGAGGTTGATGGCCGTCCACTGCGGTCTTCGTCTTCAACATTCGTTCTGTCTTCAACATTCGTTCTGTCTTCAACATTCGTTCTGTCTTCAACATTCGTTCTGTCTTCAACATTCGTTCTGTCTTCAACATTCGTTCTGTCTTCAACATTCGTTCTGCCTTCAACATTCGTTCTGCCTTCAACATTCGTTCTGCCTTCGACATTCGTTCTGCCTTCGACATTCGTTCTGCCTTCAACATTCGTTCTGCCTTCAACATTCGTTCTGTCTTCAACATTCGTTCTGTCTTCAACATTCGTTCTGTCTTCAACATTCGTTCTGTCTTCAACATTCGTTCTGTCTTCAACATTCGTTCTGTCTTCACTAAACATTTTATGCCAACGAAAATCTTGAGTTCTTGACATAATCTTCTCTCCAAAAGCCTTCTGAAGCTTACCGTTGTCGTCGCGTTTTCACCAAATTTCACGCAAAAAGAAATGGCATACCATTGCGCAATATTATGCGGTTCAATTTCCGTGATTTGAGAGACACAAACACGTGTTAACTTATTACAGCAGAACTGACGACTGAGCGTTTGCATCGATGTGCCGCTTGGACTAGAAGCAGCTTATAGACCAAGGTCAAAGATATTGTGCCTACGCAAGCCTGCAGGGTTACCACATCTTGCAAAGAAAATCAGTCTCATTACTTTATTATCGCACCTCGTACACTGATCAGCGCGGCCATTACGGAAAACGACCAAGTATCGATATAGACACGCCCAGGCGATAGCAACTTCAACTGGCGACGAATGACTGCTAGTCAGACACACGCACGGTGCATGTAGTATCGGTAAGCGTGCTGTCCACGTGTAGAATGGGGAGGCAGGCATTCTGGTGTGAGTGTGCTCAACATATGGCGAGACAAAGGTGAGACCAGGTCCAGAGGTCGTGGGTTGGGCGGCCATCCCTCATTACAGATGTCGGTCTCGTAGGCTGGGCAGACTGGTAAAACAATACAGGCAATGAACTGTGGTGGAACTAGCATCAGACTTTAGTGCAGAGCAGAGTACAAGCGTGGCTGAGAACACAGTGCACCGAACACTCCCAATGATGGGCCTCCGCAGCCGACGACCCATGCATGTGCCAATATTAACACCACGACATCGGCAGCTGTTACTGAAACAGGCACGTGGCCATCGGTACTGGACGTTGACGCAGTGGCAGAGCATTGCTTGGTCTGATGAATCCCGATACCTTCTTCATCATGCCGATGAGAGGGCGCGCATCCGTCGTCTTCCAGGGTGACAGTTCCTCGACAGTTGCACTGCGGGACAGAGACAAGCTGGCAGCAGCTCCATTAGCTCTGGGGAACATTCACATGGGCATCCATGGGTCCAATGGAGCTCATACAAGGCATCATGACGGCCAAGAAGTACAGGGCTATTACAAATGATTGAAGCGATTTCATAAATTCACTGCAGCTCCATTCATTGACATATGGTCACGACACACTACAGATACGTAGAAAAACTCATAAAGATTTGTTCGGCTGAAGCCGCACTTCAGGTTTCTGCCGCCAGAGCGCTCGAGAGCGCAGTGAGACAAAATGGCGACAGGAGCCGAGAAAGCGTATGTCGTGCTTGAAATGCACTCACATCAGTCAGTCATAACAGTGCAACGACACTTCAGGACGAAGTTCAACAAAGATCCACCAACTGCTAACTCCATTCGGCGATGGTATGCGCAGTTTAAAGCTTCTGGATGCCTCTGTAAGGGGAAATCGACGGGTCGGCCTGCAGTGAGCGAAGAAACGGTTGAACGTGTGCGGGCAAGTTTCACGCGTAGCCCGCGGAAGTCGACGAATAAAGCAAGCAGGGAGCTAAACGTACCACAGCCGACGGTTTGGAAAATCTTACGGAAAAGGCTAAAGCAGAAGCCTTGCCGTTTACAGTTGCTACAAGCCCTGACACCCGATGACAAAGTCAAACGCTTTGAATTTTCGGCGCGGTTGCAACAGCTCGTGGAAGAGGATGTGTTCAGTGCGAAACTTGTTTTCAGTGATGAAGCAACATTTTTTCTTAATGCTGAAGTGAACAGACACAATGTGCTAATCTGGGCGGTAGAGAATCCTCACGCATTCGTGCAGCAAATTCGCAATTCACCAAAAGTTAACGTGTTTTGTGCAATCTCACGGTTTAAAGTTTACGCCCCTTTTTCTTCTGCGAGAAAAACGTTACAGGACACGTGTATCTGGACATGCTGGAAAATTGACTCGTGCCACAACTGGAGACCGACAGCGCCGACTTCATCTTTCAGCAGGATGGTGCTCCACCGTACTTCCATCACGATGTTCGGCATTTCTTAAACAGGAGATTGGAAAACCGATGGATCGGTCGTGGTGGAGATCACGATCAGCAATTCATGTCATGGCCTCCACGCTCTCCCGACGTAACCCCGTGCGATTTCTTTCTGTGGGGTTATGTGAAAGATTCAGTGTTTAAACCTTGTCTACCAAGAAACGTGCCAGAACTGCGAGCTCGCATCATCGATGCTTTCGAACTCATCGATGGGGACATGTTGCGCCGTGTGTGGGAGGAACTTGATTATCGGCTTGATGTCTGCCGAATCACTAAAGAGGCACATATCGAAAATTTGTGAATGCCTAAAAAAACTTTTTGAGTTTGTGTACGTGTGTGCAAAGCATTGTGAAAATATCTCAAATAATAAAGTTATTGTAGAGCTGTGAAATCGCTTCAATCATTTGTAATAACCCTGTATCGTGCTCTAGCTGCAGACCACGTACACCCCTTCATGAAGGTTACGTTTCCCGACGGCAGTGGGATTGTTCAGCAAGATAATGCGCCATGTAACAAGACCAGTAGTGTGATGGAGTGATTCGAGAAACACAGTGGCGAGTTCCAGTTGATATGCTGGCCCCGCAACACGCCAGATTTGAACCCAATCGAACACACATGGGATGTGATTGAAAGCGGCGTCAGAGCTCGTCGCCCCCCTCCCCGTAATTTATGGGAATTAGGTGCAGATGTGGTGCCAACTTCCTTCCACCTACCAAGGTCTCATTGCTTCCGTTACACGGAGTGTCGCCGCTGTTATCCGTGCCAAAGGTGGACATAGCGGCTACTAGGTAGGTGGTCGTAATATTCTGGCTGATCAGGGTATGTATACAATAAAGCCATTTGTGAAGACATTGCTAATTGTGAGTGGTATCTTTTTCTGTTTTTTTTTTCATTTCATACTTAGCTTTTGTGCTTCAGATACCATGTTCTATACTGTAAAGTGCAATTATGTTTTACTTTTATTACGTTATGATATGAATTTCCAATTAATGTCTTTACTTATATTTTGTGAGTATGCAGTAATCTTTGTAATAACTCTGACCCCTACGTATATGTGTAAAACGTATGTAGAAGACAAATAGTGTATGAACAGTGAAAGTGGTTATGTTCCGACTTTCACTACTCAGCGGGCCACCATTACAAAAGAGTGATTGTAGGACAATGAAAGTTTGTGGAAATATTTGTAAGGACACGCGGAAGAGAAATAACGAATGAACCATTGAGAGAAACACATTTTAGTTTCCACATAATAGGATAACATTTGTTAATTGAATACTGTGTTAACGTTGCAGGTTACAAAACTTGATCAATGTGACGACCATCTGCATCCACTACAGTCTGGAGCAATCTTAAGAATTAGTTTTTGTGAACATTTAGATAGGTATTAGTTTTTCCTTTTTCCAGACGCTATCTTCTGCAATAAGATTTTGCTTCTGATTTATGAGTTTAAGGGTTTTTCTAAGTGCTCTTATTAATTGGCACTTTAACAATAAAAATTAACTGTGTACCTCATTTGAACTAGTGCACTGAATCAGTCCAGTAAGAAGAAATATTTCGAAAGGAATGGTAGCCTAAAAAGAATGACTTTGCCATCTCTAGTTATCTGCAGCTGTGGACTGGTGCTTGTTTCCAACACCACATCGACGCACAAGTACCGGCGCCTAGCGGCAAGTCATGACACTACTAACAACGCAAATCCTGCAGCGCACAGTCTGAACATCATTATTATGAAGTCTTTGCTATTAGATTCAGAAGCATCCGACCCATCTTACATTTCAAGGCGGTGAGTTACTCTGTACTGTTAATGAAATGAATAAATAAATAAATAAATAAATAAATGTCCATAGGGCAAATTGTTTTCCGTCAACACTGGGTCAAGTAGCGGAAGTTTAATTACAACCACCTTGCATGTGGATAGTGTGAAACAGCCGACATAAGAGAGCGGAGACGAGTTCGCACGGGTCCAAAGCCCAAAACTGCCTCCGACTCCTCAAACTCCTCTCTGGCCGGACATGGGGGTTGCACCTCTCTACCATCCTCCACATCTACAAATCCTTAATTCATCCCATCCTCTGTTATGCCAGTCCTGCCTGGATATCTGCCCCCCCCCCCCCCAAATTCTATACGTCCCTCCAGATCCTTGAGCGTCATGCACTCCGCCTCGCCTTCCGTATACGCCTCCCGTCCCCCACGCGGATCCTCTATGATCTCATTCCTTTCCCCCATCTGCTCCTCTTCCTCGAACATATCCGCATCCTCTACACCTCCCGCCGCCTTGAACCCCCTCACCCCCTGGTTGCTCCTCCCCTCTCCCATCCCCACCCCCTGCCCCATCTTCACTGTTGTATCCCCCCTACCCTCCATCTCTACACCCTACATCTCCTTTCCCAAGGTGGCTTCCATCAACTCCCCCTCCTGGATGGTGCTCTCTCTCCCTCCATTTATCCCTCCTATCAACTCTGATCCTCACCCTCCTCCTTTCCTCCGTCCTTTCCCTGGGCTCCCTCTTCCTCCCCCCTTCCATCCTGTGTTTTCTCCCCACCTACCCTCTCCCTATCTCCTTTCTCCCCCCCCCCCAAGTCCTTTTGTACTCCCCTCCTCTGCCTTCCCCACTCCCTGGCACGTCTGCTCAGCATCCCCCACCCCTCTTATGGATCCTCATCTTCCATTGGCTCCTTTCCCCCCTCCCCCTTCACTTTTCCTCTCCTTCCCCCCTTTTTTTCCCGTCATCTGACCAGTTTCCCCCCCCCCCCCCCCCCACATGCTCTCGAGTGTGGTATGTCATATTTGTGCCAACTTTTTAGTGCAGTGTTAACGTGAGTGTTCAGTGTTGTGCGTCTTTCCACAGTGTTGCGAACAGAAATCATGCTGTCGCTGGGTGTGCATTTTATATCTCTTGCGAACAGAACCCAGACTGTCGCCGTGTTTTTTTAATTGTCTGTCTATTATTTTTCTGCTTCCTGTGTATTTTATGAGCATCATCAACCCTGTGTTTTATGTTTTAAGCTCCAGAATTTTCTGCCATTTTACCTTTAAGTCACCGATTTTATCGCCAACTGTTATTATTTTTTATTATCTTCATCTTTTTAAACCAAATTCTGTAGGCTGAAGAGCAGCGTAATAAGCTGCTGCCAGCCCGCCCCCTTTAGGGGGAATCGAAACTCAATAAAGAAAAAAAAATTCGCACGGGTACGCAATGAGTAACGGGTCAGTGTTGCGTTGAATGAAAACGTACACAAATTACGGTGGAGCTCTTACTTTCCGGACATGACGTTAACTTAATATTGCCGTGGTCATTATGAGAAGAAAGTCTATGCTGAGCGATGTGAGCGTCGCATAGGGCTGCAAATTCAACTGTCAGTGTACTCGAGTGGACGATGACTGTTGTCTGCTGGACGAAACTGTTAGCTGTGGAGTGAGTAATGCACTCCAAGATATTTGTATTTGCAACTAAGTGACGTTTCACGCTCGTTCAAACATTGATAGCCTTTATAAAAATAACTACGCAGTTTTCTACATTTGGAAGCTACTCGTCAGACTGTCGGGCTTAATAGACGAATTGCAACTTTATGATCCGCAGGTTGAAGTGAATTCTCGACTTTTTCAAAACTGTGCACTTGTTGTCAATAGCTGCATCGCGTGTGTCAGAAGCGTTGTCATCGTACACAAACGGTTTCGCTCCAAGTGGTACCAGTTGCAGCCGAACAACATATAATCAAAGGAAAATGACGAAAGAATAATAATACGGCCGAGTGAAGCATGTGAAAGGCAAGATCTTTTACAATATCGCCGCTGTCACCGTCAACCTGTCGACTATTTCGTAGACCACCGCCCACGCACAGACAAGCCTCGCCACAAAGCTGTCTCTTTGTTATGACTCAGAAACATTTCAAGTATTTGCGAACGTAATTTCTTTCATTCCGAGAAAAAATTTATTTGTTTTTTATTTTGCTTTCGATAAACGCCACTCATAGCAACATCTGGGGATGCGAATGCAACAGTACAGATGGACAGATGGTGCTTGTGAAGACTATCAAATTGCTGTAGACTTTATTATATTAAACTACCACATTTCTGAAGTGTATCTGTTCTCAACCAGATTATTACTCAAACTTGCCGAACAATGTGTGAACGGCATCAACATTTCCGTATCTCGCACACAGCACAGTTCCATCTTACGGTAGTTAATACTAAGTATGTCTCTTTTTCACTGCTTTACTCTGTAGCTAATAACAGCAGTCTACTTATGGTGGGAAATTTGTTTGTTTTCGAGCACAGCCCATCATCCCAACATGATACAAAAGGACGTCATAGTTTTTCATCTCGTGATGGCAGTAGCTGAAAAGAAGCAACGAAGAAAGTGATATAGGTAGTTTTATTCACAAAACATAGTGTCATATCATGTGATACACTTTGTGATCAAAAGAATCCGGACATCCGGCTGAAAATGACTTACAAGTTCGTGGCGCCCTCCATCGGTAGTGCTGGAGTTCAGTATGGTGTTGGCCCACCCTTAGTCTTGATGACAGCTTCTACGCTCGCAGGCATACGTTCAGTCAGGTGCTGTAAGGTTTCTTGGGGTATGGCAGCCCATTCCTCACGGAGTACTGCAATGTCGGACGGTGAGGCCTGGCACGAAGTCGGCGTTCCAATACATACCAAACGTGTTCTGTAGGTTTCAGGTCATGACTCGTGCAGGTCAGTCCATTACAACGATGTTATCGTCGTGTAACCACTCCGCCACAGGCCGTGCATGATGAACAGGTGCTCGATCGTGTTGAAAGAGGCAGTCGCCATCCCCGAATTGCTCTTCAACAGCGGGAAGCAAGAAGGTGCTGAAAACATCAGTGTAGGCCTGTGCTGTGATAGCGCCACGCAAAACAACAACGGGTGCAAGCCCCCTCCATAAAAAACACGACCAAACATGTAACACCATCGCCTCCGCATTTAACTGTTGACACTAAACACGCTGGCAGATGACGTTCACCGGGCATTCACCATAGCCACACTCTGTCATCGGATCGCCACATTATGCACCGTGATTCGTCACTCCACACAACGTTTTTCCACTGTTCAATCGTCCAATGTTTACGCTCCTTACACCAAGCGAGGCCTCGTTTGGCATTTACCGGCGTGATGTGTGGCTTATGAGCAGCCGCTCGTCCATGAATTCCAAGTTTTCTCACCTCCCGCCTATTCCAAGTTTTCTCACCTCCCGCCTAACTGTCATCTTACTTGCAGTGGATCCTGATGCAGTCTGGAATTCCTGTTGATGGTCTGACTAGATGTCTGCCTATTACACATTACGACCCTCGTCAACTGTCGGCGGTCTCTGTCAGTCAACAGAAGAGCTCGGCATGTACCCTTTTGTGCTGTACGTGTCCCTTCAAGTTTCCACTTCACTATCACATGGTAAACAGTGTACCTAGGGATGTTTAGGAGTGTGGAAATCTCGAGCACAGACGTATGACACTAGTGACACCCAGTCACCTGACCACGTCCGAAGTCCGTGAGTTCCACGGAGCGTCCCATTCTGCTCTCTCAGGATGTCTAATGACTACTGAGGTCGCTGATATGGACTACCAGGCAGTACGTGGCAGCACAACGCACCAAATACGAAAAACGTTTGTTTTGGGGGGTGTTCGGATACTTTTGATCACATAGTGTACCAATCTTAATTAAGCACTAATTTTAAGAGAGATCGAGGTAGCTCTTGAGAACATTCACTCCAGGTATTATCGAAAATCCAGAACGATAAACAGACGTGCCAATTCAAGTCCTTACAGCCTCAGTCTCTTTTGGAGACTTTTTTTCGTAGCTTGAGGGCGCAGTCGTGAGCAATGACAAGAGTCCTGGAATGTATGTAGCCCCACTGATGCAATTCGAGCAAGCTACAGGGTCGCTCACATCATTGCAACGAGTGGCAAGCCGTTTTCGGTGGGACCACTCGTAAAATCATGCATAGTAGCAGTTGCAGAATGTTTGTTTCCAAGGGAGGTGCTGGGAATTCAAGGGGTTTGCCTGTCGAAGCAAACAATGTCTCGTCGAATCCTGGACATGGCAGCGGATTTAGAGACACAACTCAGGAAAAAGGTTGAGAGCTTTGTTGCATTTTCACTAGCGCCTGACGAAAGCACCGACATATCGGGCTGTGCTCAGCTTGCAGTCTTTGTGCGTGGTGTCGACATGGAGCTGCAAGTAACTGAAGAACTCTCGGATGTGGTACCACTCGATTACACAGCAACGGTACGTGACATTTTTAAAGCTGTTTGTGAATCAGTGGACAATATGAATTTGCAGTGGGATAAGCTCCATTCTGTAGCGACAGACGGTGCATCACAAATGATCGGGAGTCACAAAGGTTTTGGTTCTCGTTTGAAAAATAAACTAAGGGACGAATTCGGGAAAGACATTTTGACTCTTCATTGTTTTATTCGCCAAGAGGCACTGTGTGCTGAAACAGTAGAGCTACGTGGCGTAATGAAAGATGTGAAGAGTGTGAATTTTGTGCGGCGTCACGGTATGAATCATCGTCAAACCAAAGGATTCCTGAAAGATATGGAAGCGGAGTATGGGGATATACCTTACCACAGTACAGTTCGTTGGATGAGTCGGGGAAAAGTTCTTAATGTTTTTTTTTTGCCATTCGTGAGGAAATATCCCTTTTTCTCGAAACGAAACGGGAAGAAATGCGTTGTCTGAAAGATATAAAATGGATATCAGACCTGGCGTTCCTAGCTGACATACCTATGCATCTGAATAATTTAAATCTGTCATTGCAGGGCAAAGGGCAGATAATCGTTGACATGCACGGCCAGATCAAAGCGTTCATGGAAAAGTTAGGTTTATTTGAGAGACAGATGAGTAATGGACATTTAACGTTCTTCAATCGTCTTGCTTCTTTAAAACTATCTGAAGGTACTGCTTTCGGCGATTACCAAGCAAAGTTAAAGCAGCTCATCATGTCGTTTGAAACACGATTCCGCGGCCTCACTAGTTTGGAAATGGAACTTAAGGTGTTCAGCACTCCTTTCCCCTGATGACTTGTCATCGTCACTTCAATTGGAGATTATTGATTTGCAAAATTCAACTTTGTTGAAAGAGAGATACTACAACACGTTGGATTTGTCACGATGATATCGTTCATTACAACAAAAAACATTTCCCAAGCTTCACAACAATGCCGCTCAGATCATGTGCATGTTTTGATCTACGTATTGCTGTGAGCAGCTTTTCTCAGCGACGAAAAAAGTAAAAAGTAAGGAACGATCGTTTCTTCAGGAATGAATAATGAAGGCCATCCTCCGCATTAACGCTGCGGACACTTTGATGCCTGACATTTCCGATCTTGTAATGAAAATAAAATGTCAAGCTACAGAGGCCCAATAAATTTAGTATGCAATTTCTAGTAAAACAGTTGTTTCTTATTTATTTCCTGAACATCGTATTTCTTGGTGTAGCATGTCACCACGTCTTAGCAGCTAAGAGTCTGAGGTTGTCGATCTTGTTTTACCGCTATGTGCAAAATACCATACAACGTGAAATTCAAAGGACATCTGTTGAAGTTAGCATCAGAATGAATACTCTATCACATTGAATAATCTGACTTAATAAACGCCGGCGGCTGTGGCCGAGCGGTTCTAGGCGCTTCAGTCCGGAACCGCGCTGCTGCTACGGTCACAGGTTCGAATCCTGCCTCGGGCATGGATGTGTGTAATGTCCTTAGGTTAGTTAGGTTTAAGTAGTTCTACGTTCTAGGGGACTGATGACCTCAGATGTTAAGTCCCATAGTGCTCAGAGCCATTTGAACCATTTTTGTTAAGTCCCATAGTGCTTAGAGCCATCTGAACCATTTGAACTTAATAAAGTTAAATCTCAATTGCTGTGCTGTAAATGTGATGATAATGATATCATAATTCATTGTTATGGTAAGTATGTTAAAACTGTAGGTATTTCGGAAACAAATCGAATCGTCTGCTATCAATTGCACCGACACTCGTTACTTTATATAGGCGTTGCCAACCGCAGCGCCGTATTCAGCCTGTTTACACATCTCTCCATTTGAATAGCATGCGTATACTAGTTTCTCTGGCACTTCGGTGTATAACACAGTGTTGGCAGTTTGAGTAAATCGTCGTTATGTGACTTTATTTCAGTGATTACAAAATCAAGTCGAGCGTAAGCTTTGGATAGGCAAGGCAGCTGGTTAATGGCGATTCGATCTAACATGGAACTGTATGTGTTGAACACGCTATAATGCAATCCAGGGAGTTTGTGAATCAGAATTCTCATACAGTGTGGCGCGTCTGCGTTAAGGCAGAATCATGACCCTGCCACATGTGTAGTTCGGTGGTTTGATGGATTGATGCTAGGCCGGTATAACTAAGGTTTGGGTTCGATTACCGTTTTTGGTGAAGGTTTTTAATCGGCACGAACAAATCCTATTCAGTTCTGGTTGCTCTAAATGAAGAATGTACAATTTGGTTTCAAATTCTAATTGAACATTGTGTCCCTTCACTACTGATTAGATAATAGATTGGGGCATGACAAAGACGGAAGTGACAGCATGTAGAACGTCTTTCACCAGTAACCTTTCTTAGAAACTTTATTTTAGATAATAAACCAAACGCCATGTTAGATCACAGGACACTTAGTTCATCTATTAATTGAGCTTCAGATGTTGAGTATCTTGGTCCTGGTCTGGAATTCGAACTCGAATCTTTACATTCGTGCGTTTGAGCCCTTTATACCGATACATTTCCATCAATTTGTTTTTCGCTTAAGATTTAAACTCCTCAAGGTCTCCTTGTAAGGTGCATGTCTGGGTTCGAATCCTGGCCCGTCACAAAAGTTTTCATCGCGTGTTTTCAAGCTTTAGCACAGTCCGACCACTACGAACCAGACTCCACGTCTGCATTGTGCGTGGGCAGAGGGCTGACCAAGGCCTAGCCTGGCTCGAAAAAAATGGCTCTGAGCACTATGGGACTTAACATCTGAGGTCATCAGTCCCCTAGACTTAGCACTACTTAAACCTAACTAACCTAAGGACATCACACACATCCATGCCCGAAGCAGGATTCGAACCTGCGACCGTAGCAGTAGCGTGGTTCCGGACTGAAGCGCCTAGAACCGCTCGGCCACAGCGGCCGGCTGTCCTGCCTCGGCTTCGCTCGTTCCTTCCCGGAAGTACACAGAAGAGTGTGGCATTTTTCGGTAGGCCCTACTCTCTTCAGTCTCTTGGAATCGTGTCAGAGCTGTTTACTATTCGCTATTTTTCGTGATATGAAGGACGTTCACAGGTCCAGAGGCTGTTTACACAAATATAGGCAATCTAGTTACATGCCTTTCAAAATGAATGGGAATGACAGAATAGAGGGATGAGAAATATATAGCACGCAGTCGCAATTGCTATGAAACGACATTACAACAGCACGCAGAAGGAATTTAAAGATATAGTTGGCAACGAAAGAGCAAAAAATTACAGCTATCGACAGACGGGAATCATTATTCTGTACATCGAGAAGCTGTTATTGAATTAATAAAAGAAAGGAACGAAAATTAGAGCATGCAGATTGGATTGTAGACCTAGAATTTTAAATAGACTCGCTGTCCACAGTAAGACATTGCAAAGTGAAAAGCAACCTCTTTCTGATTTTATGGGGGACGCATTTAAAAAGAAAGGTGCGTTGTAGAAGGGACATATTCTGAAAACATAGTCTAGTTCTCTAAGTTCAGTGGGGTCAGGGATAACACGAAGTTTAAAGGACACATTGTGGCCTTGAAAGAATTACTAGAATACTTTCACAAACGTTTTGAGGTCACTATAATTCTTACATTTGTTTTAGAGGTGTTTTCGAGACCGTTTGCTATTTCAGTTGAAAACGCCCCTGTGTATATGGAGACGTAGCTGATCGATCTTTAAGGTTGGTTCAAATGTCTCTGAGCACAATGGGACTTAACATCTGAGGTATCAGTCCCCTAGACTTAGAACTACTTAAACCTAACTAACCTAAGGACATCACACACATCCATGCCCGAGCCAGGATTCGGACCTGCGACCGTAGCAGTAGCGTGGTTGCGGACTGAAGCGCCTAGAACCGCTCGGCCACAGTGGCCGGTCGATCTTCAAGGTAATTCCCATTTTAAAGACTTATACCTTTAACGTTAAAACTGTACAGGACGTCTTCATTGCTTCCCTCAGATAGTTTGCCGGCCGGGGTGGCCATGCGGTTAAAGGCGCTACAGTCTGGAAACGCGCGACTGCTACTGAAAAGTA
Source organism: Schistocerca cancellata (assembly GCF_023864275.1). Lineage (NCBI taxonomy): Eukaryota > Metazoa > Arthropoda > Insecta > Orthoptera > Acrididae > Schistocerca > Schistocerca cancellata. Next base: position 559,807,312 of record NC_064631.1, on the reverse strand, counting down.
ATGCCTCCACCTTCGTAATTCTTCAACAGTTGGCAGCGTTGGTATGCGGCAGGTACTGGCTTGTTCCGTAGCCTCCTCTCTACAGCTCCAGTTGGGGGAAGCCATAGCACTGAACGGTTCTGTTGTTACAGTTGAAGTATGGAACCCTGCGCAGAATGTCGGTCAATGCGATTTAAGCAACGTGCAGTCATTGAATTCTTGACAGCAGAAGGTGTCACCCCAAAGGAGATACATCAGAGAATGAAAGCAGTTTATGGTGATTTTGTTGATGTGAGTACTGTGCGTCCTCATTCTCGTAACGCGAGAGGAGTTCCTGGCAAATTTCAAGTCTGTGCGCTTTCATTTCAGGACTCAGCATCCGGGGTACCCATCGTGCACAGATCTTTCGATAGCCAAGCAAAGCAATAACGTTCTTGTGAAATGGCGATTGGGCTTGCAACTTCTCTCTGAGTCATACGACGATCGTTCTGAATCAGTCTGTCAACATGTTACTTGTGAAACTCGTTGGTTGCTGTCACAGGACGTCCAACTCTTTTTTTGTCACGCAGGTCAGATGTTCCCGCCTAATCATATTTAAACTTACTCGTCCAACGACGCGCAGTACTCACATCAACACAATTCTCTAATGAATCTCGTTTGGCGTGACATCTTCTCCTGTCAAGAATTCAATGACTGCACGTTGCTTAAATCGCATTGACCGACCGTCTGAGCAGGGTTCCATAATTTACACTGTAACAACACAACTGTTCAATACTAAGGCTTCCCGCCAACTGGAGCTGTAGAGAAGAGGCTACGGAACAAGCCAGTACCCGCCGCATACCAATGCTGCCAACTGTAGAAGAGTTACAAAGGTGGAGGCAGTACTTTTCACTCAACGCTCGTACATGAAAGGATGCTGAAACAGGCACCTTTCAATGCATCATATATTTGGCTAGAAATTGTAGAAAATTTATAGCAAGAAACATTGTAAACATCTACAATTGCGCTTGTAGAGAAATTTTCACCAAGACTTAGGTTGGCAACACAAACTTAAGAGTCAAAACATTATGACCAATAACCACTGAAAGTTTGAATTCGTGACTTTGACAAAGGGCAGATTATTATGGCCCTGGGAACGAATACCTCCACGCCACATAGAACATGAAGGCCCGAGGCTTGTCCGCTCTGTAGAGCACGATAGGCGATCGTTTGTGACACACCTGACAACAGAATACAACGCTGGTGCAGCCAAAACTGTTTCGGAACACGCCATTCAGAGCGCGTTGTTTGTACTGGACTCCGCTGTAGATGACCCATACTTCTTTCCATGTTGACCAAATGACATCGTCAATTACGATTGCAGTGGTCATAGGATTATCGAAATTGGACCGTGGACGAATGGAAACCTGTCGCCAGGTCAGGTGAATCACGTTTCTTGTTACTGGGGGCTGATGGTCGTGTCCAGATAGATCATCATTCAGGCGAACGGCAGTTCGAAACATGCATTGAGCCACTGACGCATGCCGTGGGGGGCAGTATTATACTATGAGTATCACTAATCTGGTGACCTGTGGTAGTACTCGAAGGCACCGTGATAGTTGTGAACTACATGAACATTATACGGACCACCTGCATCCCTTCGTGTTTAATGTCTTCCCGGGCAATGATTACCTCTTCGAGCAGGAAAACTATCCGCGTCACAAGGCCAGATTCGTGTAATAGCTGTTCGAGGAGTGTGATATTGAACTTATGTTGATGGCTTGGCTACCAAATTCGCCAGATTTGAATCCGATGGAATACACTTGGGACGCAATGGGGCGTAAGTTCTGTGCTCATGAACCATTGCCCGTAATTTACCTGAATTGGGTGACCTGTGCGTGAAGATCTGGTGCTACATACCTGTGGAAACGTATCAAGCATTGCAATGCTTTCTCAAGCTTTGACTGTAATACTGGGTCTTATATGCCCTCCAAATATACACTCCTAGAAATGGAAAAAAGAACACATTGACACCGGTGTGTCAGACCCACCATACTTGCTCCGGACACTGCGAGAGGGCTGTACAAGCAATGATCACACGCACGGCACAGAGGACACACCAGGAACCGCGGTGTTGGCCGTCGAATGGCGCTAGCTGCGCAGCATTTGTGCACCGCCGCCGTCAGTGTCAGCCAGTTTGCCGTGGCATACGGAGCTCCATCGCAGTCTTTAACACTGGTAGCATGCCGCGACAGCGTGGACGTGAACCGTATGTGCAGTTGACGGACTTTGAGCGAGGGCATATAGTGGGCATGCGGGAGGCCGGGTGGACGTACCGCCGAATTGCTCAACACGTGGGGCGTGAGGTCTCCACAGTACATCGATGTTGTCGCCAGTGGTCGGCGGAAGGTGCACGTGCCCGTCGACCTGGGACCGGACCGCAGCGACGCACGGATGCACGCCAAGACCGTAGGATCCTACGCAGTGCCGTAGGGGACCGCACCGCCACTTCCCAGCAAATTAGGGACACTGTTGCTCCTGGGGTATCGGCGAGGACCATTCGCAACCGTCTCCATGAAGCTGGGCTACGGTCCCGCACACCGTTAGGCCGTCTTCCGCTCACGCCCCAACATCGTGCAGCCCGGCTCCAGTGGTGTCACGACAGGCGTGAATGGAGGGACGAATGGCGACGTGTCGTCTTCAGCGATGAGAGTCGCTTCTGCCTTGGTGCCAATGATGGTCGTATGCGTGTTTGGCGCCGTGCAGGTGAGCGCCACAATCAGGACTGCATACGACCGAGGCACACAGGGCCAACACCCGGCATCATGGTGTGGGGAGCGATCTCCTACACTGGCCGTACACCACTGGTGATCGTCGAGGGGACACTGAATAGTGCACGGTACATCCAAACCGTCATCGAACCCATCGTTCTACCATTCCTAGACCGGCAAGGGAACTTGCTGTTCCAACAGGACAATGCACGTCCGCATGTATCCCGTGCCACCCAACGTGCTCTAGAAGGTGTAAGTCAACTACCCTGGCCAGCAAGATCTCCGGATCTGTCCCCCATTGAGCATGTTTGGGACTGGATGAAGCGTCGTCTCACGCGGTCTGCACGTCCAGCACGAACGCTGGTCCAACTGAGGCGCCAGGTGGAAATGGCATGGCAAGCCGTTCCACAGGACTACATCCAGCATCTCTACGATCGTCTCCATGGGAGAATAGCAGCCTGCATTGCTGCGAAAGGTGGATATACACTGTACTAGTGCCGACATTGTGCATGCTCTGTGTCTATGTGCCTGTAGTTCTGTCAGTGTGATCATGTGATGTATCTGACCCCAGGAATGTGTCAATAAAGTTTCCCCTTCCTGGGACAATGAATTCACGATGTTCTTATTTCAATTTCCAGGAGTGTACATACATTTCTTGCTCTGCCACCTTAGCAGACAGTTCCTCGCCCTCCTAGAAGCTTTCGCTGTGCTCGTTTCAGCTCTCCACTCCCTCCTCTGTGTTTAACACAAGAATTAATGTTGACTCCCTTGCTTTTAATTTCATTGAAGGTTGTTTTGCCTTTTACGAGGGCTATTCGGAAAGTGCGGAACGATCGGTCGCGAAATGGAAACCACTGTGAAAATCCGACGTTTTGGGCAGTGTCTCTAGTATGCCCGTCGATAGCATCAAGACGCTCTTTTCAGTTATGATCGCACTCTGAGCGAGTAAAGATGACTACAACAACAATGTCTCCCGCCCAGTAGGAGGGCCCGCCGAGAGGCTTCGCCTTAATGAATGCAGCCCACCTAACACAACTGCCACGCACTTTCTTCTTCATGGCAATTCTCAGCCGCCCTCTGCAGGGGCAGTGAAGACGCTCCTGCAGCCTTTTCAATGGGATGTGGTCGATCACCCACAACACAGCCCTACTTGGCTCCTCATGACTATCATCTCTGGTAGATGAAACGCTGGATACGAAGACAACACTTGGGCGCAGGCTACGCGCTATTGACCAGCGCAGAGAATTATCGGAAAGCACAGGCGGCTGCCTTCTATGACGATGGTGTTGGAAATTCGGTACAACGCTCCGACAAATGTCTAAGTCGGAGTGGCGAGTATGTAGAGAAGTACCTGGAAGGTGTAGCTAAATGTGAAAAGAAAAGAGTTTTGATTTTCGCTGTGGTTTCCATTTCGCGATCCATCGTTCCTTGCTTTCCGAACAACCCTCGTATATGCGCTGAATCTGTCTCGTACATATTGAAAAGCACAATGGTTTCCAAGTTTTAATGGACCTCGGCTATGGGAGGTTCGCGGGCACCATTACGTGCAGTAGCCACTAGCGCAGTAGAAGCGTAAATCACAGAACGAACGGAAACAAAGGGGCAGCCACTACCACATTATTGAATTTAAATAGCTGGGAACCTGTAATTAATTACTAGATATACGTGTGATACAAGAGGGAGGGGAGATATGACTTCGCTGTAAGAATCGCGACACGCGTACGCAAAGGAAGCCTAGCAGGATAACGGTCAGATTCGCGCACGCAAACACGCTACTGCAGTCATACGCTCACGCATACTACAACACAAAAAACATTACTTCATTACACCGTCTAGTAATAATAACGAAATAGTAGTAATTATTACAATGGTCTCTCAATGTCCTGTGGATTATTACTGACGTTTGCAGAAGCAAAGTACTCAAGTTTTACAAAATTTCTGTTTCGGGATTTTCTGTCGACGTTTCTTTAAGAAAATTTCTAACTTTTGCCAACAAAGTGGCTGGCATTGTCAAAGGTTCGTCTTCCATTGCCAACTCTAGAGAAAGTTTGCAAATTATGAAACTGTACAAACTAAGAAGGAATACGTGTTAATGGAACATACTTAAATCACTTATATCTAGCGAATGACGCTGAACTGTTTGTCTCTAGAGCAGATAAATTTCAAAAACGAGCAGAAGAACTTCCTTAGAGCAAATCTAGATGTAAATCTGTAAATGAACTGTGATAAAAGTACAAAAAACACATAAATACATCAGAAAGAAAAGAGGAAATCTTAAAAGTGAATTTAAAGTTTTTTGTGTTTAGGGCAGTTGAAGACAACGACTGGTACGTCAGGGAAAGAAGTTAACGGAAGATTTACAAAGGCCTGGTGTGCTTATGATGAAAAGAACGGGGATACTACCGTTAGTAGCGCCAGTTTTCACTATGTAAGCAAGAACCGTTCAAAAAACGAAGGAATCGTTAGGAGAGATAAAGAAAGACACAAATGGATGACGGAACAGACGGGAGCCGAGGTCACAATTTTGGCTGTAATGAAGTGGATGTGGTCAGGAAATGCAGTCAGGAAATAGGTTATTAGTCAAGTAATGTAAGTACTTTGCTGTTTTTCAAGAGAAAGAGAATGAGAGAGAGGACATCCTAATTGAAGGTGCTTAGACGGCATTAGAAAATGTGCAGGGACAACAAGTATGTGAACAGCTAGATACATAATGCATGGAGAAGGGCTTAATGCAACCACAGCTGCGGCTGATTATGATAGTATGTGGGGTTGGCAAAGTCATTTATTTTAGATGCAGGCAGCTTTAGAGGCTTTGTTATGGATATTCTAATTAAATTAACTACATTCTCGGGTAGTAAGGCTATTGGTGTTTGGGGATTGTATTTCAACAAATGATGTTCATTTGAATTTGGTGTTCTCTTTACGTCGCAATAATACAGAACTACTATCATAGATAGGTCAATGTCCTATTGCTGCCGACAACTTAAAGTGCTCACAAATGTGCTACTTCTACCTGTATGACTGGTAGATGTAAATTCAGTACTTCATCGAAACACCACTTATATACGCCAAAAAAGCTTGACCTATAAGACAAAAAATAGACTGAAGAAAGACAAACCTATACAAAGTATTTATAGCATTTGTAGATTTACAGAAAGGTTTTGACAATGTCCCCTGGAATACAAGATCTGATATTCTTAAGGCAGCTGGGATGCAATACAGGGAGCGAACGGTTATCTACAACTTGTACAGAAATCAGACTCCTATTATGCTACCTGAAGATCAGGAAGGGAGTACAGTCCTAGAGAAGGAAGTGAGACAGCGTTGTAAGGATCCCAAATGTTACTCAAAATATGAAAGAAACCAAGGTTAAATCTGAAAAGTAAGCCCGAAGGTCAGGAAAAGGGTACACTAGTAGAGAAGGAAGTGAGACAGAGTTGTAAATTATCCCAGATGTTCCAGATGTTACTCAAAATGTGAAAGAAACCAAGATTAAATCTGAAAAGTAGACCCGAAGGTCAGGAAAGTGGTACAGTAATAGAGAAGGGAGTGAGACGGAGTTGTAACCTATCCCAGACTTTACTCAAAATGCGAAAGAAGCCAAGGTGAAATCCGAAAAGTGAAGTTCAGGGGCAAGGAATTAAAACTTTGGGTATTGTCGATGACATTGTAATAAAGTTAGAGTCGGAAGACGACTCTCTAGAGCGGCTGAACAGAATTGATAGTGGCTTAGAAAAAAGGTTATAAGATGAGCGCCAACAAAAATTAAACATGGATGATCGAATTTAGTCGTATGAAATCAGGTGATACTGAGAGAATCCTATCACGAAATGACAGAAGTAATAGATGAATTTTGTGGTTTGGACGTCAAAACTGACGACGGCCGGAATAGAGAGGACATCAAAAGCGGACTGTCAATAGAGGAAACGTATATCCAAAAAATATAAGAAAGATAAATTTAGTAACATAAAATATAAGTGTAAGTGTTAAGAAGCCTTTTCTGAGAATATTTGTCTGTAGTGTAGCCTTGTACGAAAGTGAAACTTGGGTGATTAAAACTAAGACAAGAACGCAATAGAGGTGTTTGAAATGTGGTATTATAGAAGAACACTGAAAATTTATGGGGTAGGTCGAATGTTTAATGAAGACCTACTTTATGTAATTGAGAGACAACAAAGTTATGGCTCAACTTGCCAAAACAAGGGATCCATCGATAGGATCCCTGATGAGCCATCAAGGAATAGTCAATTTGGTAAAAACTGTTAAGGGATTTCAAGGCTTGGTTTCAGTAAAAAAGTTTATGTAGATGTAGGACGGAGTAGTTATGCATATATAAAAAAGCATGCACAGGATAGACAAGGGTGGAGAGCTTGTAGCAAAGCAGTCTTTAGACAAAATGAAAACAACAAAGTACAGGCACGGAAATCCCGTTAGTCTGCGAATGATTGTACTGACAACATAAGCATGTGTCTTTAACTGCGAGGTCGTGAATTCAAAAATTCGGTTCGTTGTGTCGTTCTTAATACAAAACTGTCACAGGCGAATACAAGACACGCTAACTTCGCGCATTTACATGCTTTGGTGGCAGAGTCATTGGAACACGTGCAACACGCAGTTACTGGCATCCAGCAAACCGCGTCAGCCCTAATTCCACGAAGCGTGAGTGTTCAGCTGCAGCCGAGCAATTATTCGGCACGACACACCCTGCGCGGCGTGGCGCCTTTGTAGCGGCAACCCACAAAGCATTACGCCGCTGCGGGCAGCCGCCCGCAGCCCGGCAGGCTGACGTTTGTTGCAGGGGCTTAGGGTGTCGCGAGCGGCGCGTGTTCTGTGATAAAAGGGAGACGAATGAGGATTTACCGACCCGTGCTGCGGCGCGCGTCATTCATTCCCCTTTTATACGTTACGAAAATAGAAGGCTATTCCATGGTCTGTAGGCACATTAAAAGCGTCTCTTATTTTATTATTGTTAAACAGCAATCTAAGGACCAATAGTAGCTTACAACCATTATGACGACTGTTACCAGTTTTCTTTTATCGTAGGATCCAAGTGTGTTTCATCAACGTACTGTGTTTTGCGCGGCATTCATCTGATCATTTGGCTCCACTTGTTCGTGTTCTCGTCTTGGAAAGTCACAAATGTCATTACAGCTGTTCTGAAGATGCACATCTACGTCCGCATCTAAACTCAGCAAGCCACCTTAAGGTGTATGGCAGAGGGTATATCTGGCACCACACTCATTTTCCCCTTCTCTGTTCCATTCGCGAATGGTGCGCGGGAAGGGCGACTGTCGTAACAGCTCTAATTTTTCTCACACTCTCGTCGCGGTCAGTTCAAGAGACATACGCGGGAAAAGTAATACGTCGCCCAACTCATCTTCGAACGTACGCTCTGAGACATCCAATAGTTAAACTCTCCTCTCTTGTAGTGGCTACCACTGGAGTTCGTTGAGAATCTCTGTAAAGCTCTCACGCCGACTAAACTACCCCATGACGAAACGTGCCTTTTGTTGTTGGATCTTCTCTACTTCTTCTGTTAATCGTACTTGGCAAGCGTCCCATTTCTTTCCTGGTTGAAATATATTTTCTTAAGATGTTTCCAATGAGTCTCAGCCTGACATCTACTTTTCCTATAATATGTTTTATAGAATCATTCCACTTTCGATGCCTGCGGACGATTACTCCTAGGTGTTTCACTGTATTTACTGTGTCCAGTAATTTTTTACGTCATATTTATTTACGTTCATGGTCAACTGCACTCATCATCGATTCTCCGAAGGTCTTCCTGAATTTCGCTACAGCCTCTATTTTCTGCTTCTTATGGTTGTATACTCGTTTCTTCCAGATCATTTTTTTGACACTCATGTACAACGGCATTCTTATTTTCGTTTAGGAACCAAAGATTCTGAAGATGTGTTTAGTCGATGTGGAATCATTCATTCTACGTTCGTATCCGTAAAACAGAATTCTGCGATTACACATTGTATCGATAACTTTTTCTATTTCAGAATATATTTCCTGTATCGAATATTAAAACAAATTAAGTTTTATAATATAGACCCAGTACACTCATCATGATCTTTATAAGTATGTGTTATTATAACTATAGTCATTATATTTTTGCGGTGCTACATTTTTTCGTTTTTTAATAATATAGCAGATCAACAACATTTCTCTTAAAGTATTTTAGGAAGAGCAAAGGAAAATTTGTTGTACAAATTTTACAAATGGTTCAAATGGCTCTGAGCAAAAAAAATGGTTCAAATGGCTCTGAGCACTATGGGACTTAACTTCTGAGATCATCAGTCCCCTAGAACTTAGAACTACTTAAACCTAACTAACCTCAGGACATCACACACATCCATGCCCGAGGCAGGATTCGAACCTGTGACCGTAACGGTCTCGCGGTTCCAGATTGTAGCGCCTAGAACCGCTCGGCTACCTCGGCCGGCCACAAATTTTACAGAAAAACTGTTTCATTAAAATTATCATCAAGGTAAATAAGACCAAAATGAAACTGAAGTAGAAGAAGACATGGCTTGCCGACAGATCTGAGGGAAGGAATATGTTACCAAGGACACTATACACAGAGGTCACGTCATGGGATAGCGATATGCTCTTATACAGATAGGAGTAGTATAGCGCACACAAGATATAAAAGAGCAGTGCATTAGCGCAGCTGTTAGTTGTACTAAGGTGATTTGTGTGAAACAATTGCCGACGTGATTACGGCCGCACGACGAGAATTAACAGACTTTGAACTCCGAATGGTAGTTGGACCTAGACTTGTGGGATATTGCATTTCGGAAATAATTAAGGAGTTCAATATTCCGAACAAACAGTGTCAAGAGTGTGCCGAGAACACCAAATTTCAGGCGTTACCTCTCACCACGTAGAAGGCAGTGGCCGACGGCCTTCACTTAACGACCGAAAGCACGGCGTTTGCGTAGAGGTGTCAGTGCTAACAGGCAATGAACTCTGCGCGAAATAACCGCAGAAATCAATGTGAGACGTACGACGAACGTATCCGTTAGGATACTGCGGCGAAATTTGACGTTAATGGGCTATGACATCAGACGATCGACACGAGTGTCTTTGCTAACAGCACGAGATCGCCTGCAGCGCCTCTCCTGGGCTCCTGACTATATCGGTTGGACGCTAGACGACTGAAAAAACGTGGCCTGGTCAGACGAGTCGCGATTGCAGTTGGTAAGAGCTGATGGTAGGGTTATAGTGTGGCGCAGACCCCACGAAGCCATGGAACCAGGTTATCACCAAGGCACCGTGCAGGTCAGCAGTGGCTCCATAATGCTGTGGGATGGGTTTACATGGAATTGACTGGTTCCTCTGGTCCCAATGAACTGATCAATGACTGAAAATTGTTTTGTTCGGCTTCTTGGATACGATTTACAGCCATTCATGGACTCCATGTTCCCAAACGACAATGGAATTTTTATGGATGACAATGCATCAAGCCGGCTGCTGTGGTCATGCGGTTGTAGGCGCTACAGTCCGGAACTGAGAGCCTGCTACGGTCGCAGGTTCGAATCCTGCCTCGAGCATGGATATATGTGATATCGTTAGGTTAGTTAGGTTTAAGTAGTTCAAAGTCTACGGGACTGATGACCTCAGATGTTAAGTCTCCCATAGTGCTTTGAACTATTTGAACAATGCATCATGTCAACTAACCATAATTTTTCACGATAGTTTTGACGATTATTGTAGACAGTTTGGCCACACAGATCACCTGACATTAATCACATCTAACATTAGTGAGACACATTCTAGAGGTCAGTTTGTGCACGAAATCCTGCACCGGAAGCACTTTCTAAGTTATAGATGGTTGTAGAGGCAGCATGACAGTATTACTACAGGGGACTTCCAACGACTGAGTCCACGCCATGAGGAGTTGCTGCACTACAATGGGCAGAAGGTGTCCTGAACTGATATTAGGAGCTATGCCATGTCTTTTGTCACCTCAGAGTATGAAACAGGTCATAGTGAAAGACAAAATTCACGTGAATCCTCTATTTTGGGTCTCTATTTCCGAAAGTTTAGCTTCTTTCTGCAAGTGTATGGGATATTTTATTTATTTTAGAGTCGTTCTCCATCAGACATTGAGGGACAAACACCTCTAATAGCAAGGACTGGTTGTCCAGTTGTAAGGTGAGAGAATAAATGAAGGTCAGATTCGGCACCTTAAGTGAGAGCTACAGGGGGATACCTCGGAAACCACTTAAAGGGGTGTTCCAGGTGGGAAGTCAATGACCGACCAAATGGACTCAGATGGGGAGAGCGAGTGTAATGGCCCATCTGAGTGAGGACAGGAAAGAAAGCTTTTAGAAAACTGAGTTTCGGAGTTCCAAATGGATATGAAACAAGACAAGTGGTACACACGTGAGAGCTTCAATGTACGCATTTAGGCGTCTGAAACGGGCACAAAACGTCCGATTGGCGGAAAAGCGCTAGGAAGGAGAAAAGAGCCAAAGTTTCGATGCAGTTTATTGGTACGGACCTTGCGATTGGTAGAGAGAGTTCCCACAAAATAAGAGGAAAGCTCCTATTGGTCGAAAAAAGCTGTGACATGAAGAACCAAAGAACCCAGGTGGGTAGACAGTTCGGCTATGAGTAAGACAAGACGGAAATTTTCGAGGACTCTTCTCTGAGCTGGCGTCAAGTGCAGAACAGGGCGCATAACGCTCTGTACGATGCAGATGAGTCATTTGTGTGAACACTGCGTTCACAGCGGCTGATACCCAGCTAGAAATTAGCTGTAGCATCGTTTAGCTCCAACTGCAGAGAAACGAACCAGCCAATTAGTTAACTGTCCTTGCGAGAACTGAGAGGGCGTTATAATATGCACACTGCTCCAACAATGCGCGTGTATATCGCCACATTCTAAGACTAGGGACGAGTACATGTTCTCTCGCATAACGAGAAACATAGGGAAAGTTTCTGCTAGAAAATTAAGCAAAGGTGAAATTAGTTTTATAGAAATTTCAGCGGAAGAGAGCGGCCTAGCAGACGACAGCTCATCACAGCTTAAGGTGAATACTGTGTGCAGAGGTGTAAACATGTTGGTTCACCAGCTTGCGTCCACTCTAAACTCGGGCGACCTTGGGTAATCTTTTGCTCAATTTGTCACATAGCTAACCATCCACCGTAGACTCGATTGTCATCCTAAAAATAGTACCGAACTTTGAACCGGAATCGGACGATTTTCGTAGTACTGACCAACATCATAACGTAAATGTAGGAACAGTTTTGTAAAGAAACTTCTAGTTAAACTTTAATATTGTGCTTTTTAGGATAATTTAACCTTCTAAGAGTTAATATTTAATATTGTTGTCTTAAGGATTATTTCGCTTTTTGATTTTGACGAGATGCGTTATCCTGACAACTTTTTTTTGTGACATTGAAATCTATGTAAAAGCGTGCATTTTTGTGCTAATATTGCGGCACTAAACATGTCATTTCAACTTACACAGTTGTAAGCAATCCTAAAATAAGTACACGACAAATATTGCAACTTACACAGTAATGGGTGCAAGAGAGCTGCAGTGCCGTACTTAGGTAAACTGATGTATATAAGTAAATTTCCATACATTAATATGTATCACGTGGAATATTAACGCACACGAATCTCTTTTCAGGTGATCCATAAACTCATTCAGTATCAGGCGGCTACCAGTAGAGTTTCCTAGCGGTAGTTAAGAAGCGACCTGTTGAAACGGAGGTAACATATAACGGACATGAAACAAACAGCGCGAGGAGAAAATAGTCGTATATCATTAGCAGGTGCTGGACGATGCTAGGCAACTACCTGCGTGTAACGGAGAACCTGAAACGAATTAGTATTTCGTTTGAAGGCAGAGAATCTTGCTGCCTCATTTAATACATTGAGGAATGCGTACTAGGTTACGTGCGCTGAGACCATTTCAAATTCATCCATGGCATTGTTACTTTTTCGAAAAGATGCCAATTTGCTTTCTTGATGTTTCGACGTATATTCGGAAAAAATCAGAACAATAGGGAAATGATCTGATTCTAATGTGTTACGCAGTATCGACGACGCAGAAACCCTGGCAATTGGTGGTAAGCATAACGTGAGATCTACAACTGAGACACATTTGTGGGGAAGATACACTGGGGTAGGAGAGTCATCAAAAATTGCATAGTAATTATATTCTATTGCATTAGCTGAACTTTGTCGTAGGTCGTCTGTATACGAATTTCTCCAACTTGCGCTATGGACGTCGAAATTTCCTCAGAGTACTGGAGGTGGCTCTAGCTGCAACAACAATATGTTCCACTCTGCTTTGGTTTTCCTGCTTCTCGGGGAGCAATATCCCGATAACAGGATGAGTGGTACAAAATGTATCTTAATTCACAGTACTGATGTCTTGTGAGTATGGGAATAGTTCCGTACGTCCAAAAATGTAACTTCTTTCCCTAGCAGGAGGGCGGCACCACTATTCCGTCTAGTCTATTTGACCTGATAAAAGAGGATCCTCTAATGCTGACATGTCTGTCCAGTTTGAACCGCGTTTCGGACACGAGTCGGTTTATTTGTAAAATAACTTCTTTCTGCTACGTCACGATTTTCTTTACACTTATCTTTAGCTCGACGGCTTTCGAGAAATTATTCCAGTTTTCAGGAACGTTTTTCGTGTATGATGCCATTTATTCGTCATGTTTTCGATGTGTGAGGTCGTCTTCACTGTAATACATAATTACGTGATCGATCTCTGAATAGAGTTAATGGAGAATTTAGAGGAAGAAAACCTTAAGTAGAAGTTGCTCCTCAGATCGTCATTAACTACGTATAAAGATCGACGATTTGTCACAAAAATGAGCGCTTGTGTATTACAGTAAAGGCAACAAAAAATGGTTCAAATGGCTCTGAGCACTATGCGACTTAACTTCTGAGGTCATCAGTCGCCTAGAACTTAGAACTAATTAAACCTAAAAACCTAAGGACATCACACACATCCATGCCCGAGGCAGGATTCGAACCTGCGACCGTAGCGGTAACGCGGTTCCAGACTCAAGCGCCTAGAACCGCACGGCCACACCGGCCGGCCCTGACACGTGTAATACAAAAGATAAATAAAAACAAAATCGAGACTGGCAGCAAAAAAATTATTTCATAAAGAAACCCATTGTTCTTTCTCCTCGTCTTCTCTCACCTATTTCGTCCCCTCCCTTTCTTCTTTTCTCGTTTTGACCTTCCTCATTTTTTTTCGCCTGTACTAAAAGATCGTCCCCAAAGAAACGAAGTCCAGGTCTCGCGTCCGAGATTCCATTCCGTAGTTACGCAGCTGGGCGGTGATGATGACGATAATGATAGTAGGAAGTATCTGTTATTTCGTATGACAAAGCAGGTGCTGAGAGCGATCGAACCCTCCAGACAGCGTAATGAGGCTTCCGCGGTGGAGGCGGAGTAAATCCCTAAGTGCCGCTGGGCGCCAGACGCGTTTCGTGCTGTGCGAGTGGGCCAGGGGATTCCAGTGACTCACCACCAGGTGGGCGCTATCGATTCCACAAGCTGGAAAGTACCCTCTGCCATTTACTCTGCAGTGCCTTGCGGATTATACGCAGATGGAGAAAGAGACCAGTACTTCCACGGGATTAGTAGCTGGCGTAGCTCTCGTTTGCGAGAACAGCTCTCATCAGACGCGGATCCAGGGTTCGAGTCTGAGCAAGGAGGTGACACTGTTTCCCGCTCTCTCCCTCTCTCTCTCTTTCTCTGTCTCCTGTCTCCAAACCCCCTCTAAATATACCATGTCATTGCCCCCACTTAAAGTATCACAAAAGTCCTAACATTTCTATATAAACTTACAATTTATTTATTTAAATCGGTTCTTAGTACTTCGGTTTATCATAACATACAAGAAATTGCAATTAAAATAAATACAGCAGTGGAAAAACTTTTGTCCAAATATTTGAGAACATGTGTCACGCAATTGATTTCTTTCGCTTTTTTGAGTTATCAGTTCACTAACCGGTTAGATGTGGCCCACCACGAATTCCTCTCCTGTACCGACCTCTTGATCTCAGAGTAGCACTTGAAGACTAAGTCTTCAGTTGTTTGTTCGGTGTATTTCAGTCTCTGTCTTCCCCTACTGCTTCTTCCTTTACAGCTGCCGGTCAGGGTGGCCGAGCGGTTCTAGGCGCTACAGTCCGGAACCGCGTGACCGCTACGGTCGCAGGTTCGAATCCTGCCTCGGGCATGGATGTGTGTGATGGCCTTAGGTTAGTTAGATCTAAGTAGTTCTAAGTTTTAGGGGACTGTTGACCTCAGAAGTTAAGTCCCATAGTGCTCAGAGCCATATGAACCTTTACAGCTCCCTGTACGAGGGAGGTCACACCGTGATGCCTTAACAGATGTCCTATCATCCTGTCCCTTATTCTTGTCAATGTTTTCCATATATTTTTTCTTCACCGAGTCTTTGGAGAACCTCCTCATTCCTTCCCTTATCAGTCCACCTAATTTTCAACATTCTTCTGTAGCACGTCATCTCCTTTTGATTCTCTTGTTTTTCGGTTTTCCCATAGTCCATGATTCACTAACATACAATGTTGTGCTCCAAACGTGCATTCTCAGACTTCCTCAAATTAAGGTCTATGTTTTATAGTACTGGACTTATCTTGACCAGGAATGCTCGTTTTGCTAATGATAGCCAGCTTTTTACGTCCTCCTTACTCCGTCTATCATGGGATGATTTGCTGCCTAGGTAGTAGAATACTTTACCTTCATCTACTTTGAGATCATCAATGATAACGATAAGTTTCTCGCTGTTCTCTTTTCTGCTACTTCTCGTTACTTTCATCTTTCTTCAATTTACTTTCAATACATATTCTGTATTCGTTAGACTGTCCATTCAGTTCAACAGGTCCTGTAATTCTTCTTCACTTTCACTGAGGACAGCAATGTCATCAGCTAATCTCATCATTGATACCTTTTCACCCTGATATTTAAACCCACTTTAGAATCCTTATTTTACTGCCGCCATTGCTTCTTCGAAAAAAAATGGTTCAAATAGCTCTGAGCACTATGGGACTTAACTTCTGATGTCATCAGTCCCCTAGAACTTAGAACTACTTAAACCTAACTAACCTAAGGACATCACACACACCCATACCCGAGGCAGGATTCGAACCTGTGACCGTAGCGGTCGCGCGGTTCTAGACTGTAGCGCCTAGAACCGCTCGGCCACCCTGGCCGGCTTGCCTCTTCGATGTATGGACTAAACAGTAGGAGCGAAAGACTTCATTCACGACCATTTTTAATGCAAGCACTTCGTTCATGGTCACCCGTTCTTATTGATCCCTCTTGGTTCTTGGAGATTTTGGAAATCTGTGGTGAGTTCCTAAGGGACCAGACTGCTGAGGTCATCTGTGACTAGGCTTACACACTACCTAGTCTAACTTAAACGAACCTACGCTAAGGACAACACACGCGTACATGCCCGAGGGCGGACTCGAACCTCCGACGGTAGGGGGGGGGGGGGGGGGGGACAGCCGGCCGGAGTAGCCGTGCGGTTCTAGGTGCTACAGTCTGGAACCGCGAGACCGCTACGGTCGCAGGTTCGAATCCTGCCTCGGGCATGGATGTGTGTGATGTCCTTAGGTTAGTTAGGTTTAAGTAGTTCTAAGTTCCAGGGGACTGATGACCACAGCAGTTGAGTCCCATAGTGCTCAGGGCCATTTTGGTGGTGTGGGAAGGGGAGGGGCCGGGGGCGGGAAGCCGCGCCAACCGTGGCAAGGCGCCCTAGACCACATGGTCTTGGATCTTGTACATACTGAATATTACCCATTTTTCCTTATTGCTTGCCGGCCGAAGTGGCCGTGCGGTTCTAGGCACTGCAGTCTGGAACCGCGAGACCGCTACGGTCACAGGTACGAATCCTGCCTCTGGCATGTATGTATGTGATGTCCTTAGGTTGGTTAGGTTTAACTATTTCTTTGTTCTAGGGGACTAATGAACTCAGCAGTTGAGTCCCATAGTGCTCAGAGCCAGCCTTATTGCTTTCTCCTATTTCGCTCAGAATTTCGAAGATCTTGCACCATTTTACAACGTCGAAAAATCCTACGAGTTTGTGTTTATTATCTTTTGTGGTTTTTGCCTCAGTTATTAGGCACACTGTCAGAACTATCTCTCTGGTGTCTTTACCTTTCCGAAAGCCAAACTGATACCGATCTATTCTCAGTTTTGTTTTCCATTTTTCTTCAATTGAGCTGTAATAGTGACAAACTCTCACAACTTCGACAACGTTGTAATTTACAGTGTATAAAATTTTAGTGTACATTCACCTCTACCAGTATTTCACAAACATCTACATGTATGAAAACACGTCTGAAGACCATGTCTGTGCAAACATGTAAGTGAGAGGAACGCTACTTCTTTCTATCGCTCCGCCTACATTCGGGAAGTCAGACTTAGTGATATTTTTATTCTTGGTGAAGTACCTTTCCCTTTTTTGTCGTGCCTTACTCTAGTTCCTCTGTTTTGCCAGTTCCACCTGTGCTGTCACAAGCCGTTCAAATTTTTTGTTGACAGCAGTATAGTCACTTCAGCCTATGAAAGTGCATCTCTTCCTTGGCGGAATGTTGCCAGCGGGCGGCCAGGACGCAAACCCATCCACCTGGACAGACTCTTATGCTGGCAGCTAAAAAGGATTCTCGGTTGAACGCACTTTTGCGTTCTAGAATACGTTTGCATCATTTTCGAGACGCTAGATGTGCAGTTATTTATCAGTTGATACATGTAAAAATACATATGCGTTTACGAAAATGTTCTTTGTGGGGAGACCGCTCCACACTAGCATCACCACCGTGGTCCCGTAGAGTTTTGCAATGAGCATAGCGTTTTGCTCAGCAAACTCCGACTGCTGCGTATCTCTCCCTCATTTGAATGCTGTAATTTGTATCAACCAATTACGAAAACCGATTTTTTTGTAATATTAGGTATCATCCGTACTAAAGGAGATAAATGATTTTGATCCTTCATGGTTTCCTTTAATCGTCAGAAAGTTTCATTAAATAGTTCACTACGGTTCGCTTCACTCCATCGATCTCTAACTTACCTAACGTTTCGTCTTTAATGATTTGCACGTTGACATTATGAAAGACGGCCTTATTGACCAAGCGGTTCTAGGCGCTACAGTCTGGAACCGCGCGACCGCAACGGTCGCAGGTTCGAATCCTGCCTCGGGCATGGATGTGTGTGATGTCATTAGGTTAGTTACGTTTAAGTAGTTCTAAGTTCTAAGGGACTGATGACATCAGAAGTTATGTCCCATAGTGCTCAGAGCCATTTGAACACTGTGACAAAATTTAAACTTCCTTCTTTTCGGAGTACATATTTAGGTATTTCATAGTAATAAATAATATTTCCGTCTTCAATCTGATAAGATTCCAAAGTTAATAACATTTAATCAACATCGCTGGAGTGGCCCTAGGCTTTCTGAAAACCAAGCGTAAAAAGGTTGTGTTGGGTTTTGGATGATTAATATTTTCAGTATGCAACGAGATCACCACTTCGTGGTGTTTACGCCGCAGTATCTGATTCAGGTCACGTTGCGTTTCGATTTTAGCTCATTTCTTGCACACTTCACAGTCTTAATAAAAGCACCAACATTAATAACAGGTATACCACTGAGCTCGTCATTTCAAGCCGTTTCGAATGCTTTTAAGATAGTATATCGTTCCATTTGCAAATAAAAAAGAAACACTGCTACAATATTTCGGTTGAGGTAAATGTGAAGAGGATAAAACGTGCAACAAATTAGCGAGCCCCTCAAATGGTTCAAATGGCTCTAAGCACTATGGGACTTCACACCTGAGGTCATCAGTCCCTTAGACTTAGAACTACTTAAACCTGACTAACCTAAGGACACCACATACACATTAATGCTCGAGGCAGAATTCGAACCTGCGACCGTAGCAGCAGCGCGGTTCCGGACTGAAGCGCCTAGAACCACTCAGCCATAGCGGCCGGCCAAACCCCTCAGCGAACTAACGTTCGACATAAGTCTCGTTTCGATGTTGTGAAACGTTCACGTAACAAAGGGTATAGCTGCACGTCCATAAAGTTATAGTACCATCCCGACGCAGGAAACCGAGACTATGTGATTCCACGTTTCATCTGAACCACTCAACTCAACGGGCGGGCGGTTCGTGTTGTGGCAAAAGAGTACGCGGTGGGCTTATCGACTTGGAATTTTTTCCCTTCGCTGTGGCAAGTTTCCTGGGAAATGTTCGACTTAATTGCAGAACAACGGTAGTTTAGTACAGATATATCCTAGCGCTCAGCCAGAGGATTAAAGTCGCGCAGCTCCTTCGCTGCCTCACAGCGAGCAGAATTGTTTTGTGCAGCGGGAGGAGCTAATGCAGGCGCGTGCGGTCTCAGTTTGTAACTTTATGCCTCGACTTTTCTATCTGTGTGACTGTCTACGCAGTGTAACATTTTAAAAGAAGGTTTTTACTTTTCCTTATCAGTGTGATCGTCTGCCTAGTGTAGCTTCATGCCCTCTAGTATCTCACCGAGCGGGGTGGCGCAGTGGTTAGACACTGGACTCGCATTCGGGAGGACGACGGTTCAATCCCGCGTCCGGCCATCCTGATTTAGGTTTTCCGTGATTTCCCTAAATCACTCCAGGCAAATGCCGGGATGGTTCCTCTGAAAGGGCACGGCCGACTTCCTTCCCAATCCTTCCCTAATCCGATGAGACCGATGACCACGCTGTCTGGTCTCCTTCCCCAAACCAACCCCCAACCCTCTAGTATCTGTACGTAACCACAAACTGCATTTCATATGGCGCTTCTGTGTTTAGATTCCATAACTGCATAATTACCTACATAATGTGTAATTTGTAACCTCCCCCTCACTTATCGACCTTAATGACAGTGAAAAATTAAACCGCATGTACCTAATGGAAATTTGGGAAAAGCAATCGTCACCGAAGTTAATCTGTCGGTAAAGAGGGAGGAAAGGGTTACATCTAAGTGAAAGGAAAAATGCCAATGAAACTGGTGGAAATTAATTTTGAAAAGGGGTAAAGTTAATAAAGAAAGTAAATGTGCGGCCGTTACGTTAACAATGAACTAGCGGTAATTAGATATTTGAGATTTGGGGGAAATTACGGTCGCCAGTTCTATGGAAAATTACTATAGTAACTGAAAAAGAAAGGTTATTACACATATAATTAGCACTAGAAGCGTGGCAACTGAAGGTTGACACGTGTAGTGTGAAAACTGAAAGTTTGTCAGAAGTAATAAATTTCGCTACACTCTGACTTAATTTACCAAAAGAATTAATAAAACAGGAAAATCGAAAGTTAATTTAGTGACTGAAGTTAATAGTGAGCTTTCTTTCTGAAGCACATCGAAATTCAGTAAAATATGGTTAGTCTTGGACTACCTCAACATCATTTCAAAAGCTACTTGAATCTACGCAATTTAGAAATAAGAGATTTAACTTTGAACTTGAATTAAATCATTCTGAACAATTAACAGTAGTAAATTTTAGTACGTACCAAGCTGAGCTGCAGTCACAGGTAAGCTAAAATATGCTAACAAAACTCGCACTCTGAATTTGTGCTTGTGTAATCTAAATATTGTAGCCAGCTATGAATACTTCAACTGAACTTTGAAATTAAAGCAGTGAAATCGAATTATGTTACTTTAATGCTGGCGTTTGAATTTCAACGACACTCCGGTTCATTTCGGAAAAGGAAGGGACCCTGCTTGGCAATGCAAATGGGATAAAGAGCAACAAAGGTTCATGCTAAGTTGCTGTAATTTTGTGATGCAACAATTTTGAAAGTTTGAAAAGCTGAGGTCTGCCATACAGTACTAAAACTTTACGTGCTTCCAGTCTTCCTTGTTGGTTGATTGAAGGTTTGAAGCCGTCGATCGAGGAGGTGGCGACAGTCACTCATTGTCGGCCGTCGCTGTTGCAGAAGCTGGATGTTCGCGCGCCTTCTTCTCGACACGGTCACCAGGCGAAACGGGCTCTTGATGTGCGCCAGCTAATGCTTCCCGTCCGCGACTCCATGTCAGAAACTATCATAGCAAGTCGAGCGCAATTACATGTTGCCAAACCCCGAAAGCGCGGCAACTCGCGGGAGCTTCACACAACACACCTGCTCCACTGCACCACCCCAGCCAGACTCCCTCTGCTCTGCCCGCGCTCCATGCGGCAGAGTTAACACTACCGAAGATCCTACACACTTTGATTCTTCACACGACCTATCGATGTAATCGTTCGATAGCATAGTTTTCCCTAGGCAAGACCCAGCGTAAAAATACAAATAATATTTACAAAACAACCAATTATACATCAACATAAATGCATAAATATATATATACAAACAGTAAAACAATTACAATATATAAAGAGACAGAAATCTCATATCTTGAGGTAACAAAACAAGAAAAAAAATTATAGTACAATAGATGGAAATAGGAGGATATGCATTTCCGGCGTTACAAATTGTCACGAAAACTACGCTTCTGACCCACTAAATGTGATTGTTATGTTACTATATAGACTTTACACGAATCTCAATATTTCGATTTCTAATGGAAAACACTCACACAACCACTGAACTGTATAATATCAAAATATGTATCAAACAAGTTACCATCACACTGGATAGACAGTCACTGCTCCCTGCATGGACTAAACAATACTTAATTCTGGCCTCTAATAACCACTTGGCTTACCTGTGCAACTACGAATAGATGAGCAGTTATAGTGCAACCGTACTTCTCTCCAACACAAGGAAATAAAATCACGCTGCTTCTGCCACAACAACTTGCAGAGTGCAACTCAAGTGTGCTAAGCGCCAGCAGATCACAAGTTAATACTTGGACTTCACGAACTGCAATGCGAGTCCGAATTGCTTTGCTAAAAACTTTTAAATAGCAAACGGAATGTGGAGGCTCGGTGTCGAATAATTTGAAAACTAACTGAAATTTGCTCTTTTAGTCATTAACCAGACTAGAGTATACAAAAAAGCATATATTACTTATCTTTGTTCTAAATAATAGTAATAACTTCAAGTACTGAACCTAAATTTCATAACGTTAAGCTTATTTTATACCGATTACTTTAAAAGAAATAGGGGATAAGAGCGAAATGATTGCTTCTTGAGTTCATGACTTTATGAGGTATTAGAAACAACAGAATCTTTATAGTCAGACAAAGCAAGTTATAAAAATTTTACAATCCAAAACTGAAAATGTGTCCTAAACGCGACATCCCACTTTCTGCAACGCTAGCACTCGGAAATGCATAGTCGGTTATTGTCTTATTTAATATATACCAGTCTGCAGTAACTGCATCCCGAAATCAGACTTCTGCATCAGCACACACCTACTTCACGCTCGGAACAGAAGTGATTGCCTACGTGGACAGATTACTTGACAACAACGCATACTTTGCAACCCAGAAAGTCTCCTACGTACATGTACTCAGGAAAACTATTTACTGTGGCAAATATCACAAACAAAACTGCCACTTCTCGTAGCCGGCCGCTGTGGCCGAGTGGCTCTAGGCGTTTCAATCCGGAACCGCGCTGCTGCTACGGTTGCAGGTTCGAATCCTGCCTCGGGCATGGATGCGTGTTATGTTCTTAGGTTAGTTAGGTTTTAGTAGTTCTAAGCCTAGGGGACTGATGACCTCAGATGTTAAGTCCCCTATTACTTAGAGCCATTTGAACCGTTTTGAACCATTTCTCGTAATGTAACAGTCTTTCACGGTAATCTCTAATGTGGAGGATGTAAGGTAACACTTATTTGCAGATAAGAGCGTATTTTACTTTATTTACAATCTTGCTATTTCACATTCGTGAAGTGAATGTATCACCGCTGCAGTACCTATGGAGTAAGGAGCGAGCGATAGGTTCCACGCTGTCTAGCAGAGGCGGTTGACCATCTGACGCTTTCACAGCCAGTGCGATGAGGTGCCTATGCAGAAATCGCTCGTGACGTCAGCAAAGAGATACGCAGGGAAAGTACATTATTCTGCCTCGAATCAAGTAATTGTTATTAATAACTATTTGCTAACGAAAGTTGCCTTTCGTCACTCAGAACTTAGAAGGACCTTACGGTGCATGAATACTGTCTTTCAGTAATCTTACAATGTCAGGAAACGTGTCGTTCTATGTCGCTTTATGTAACTAGCAATGTCATATTTGGTCTTCAGACACGTATGCTTCTTGCTCGCTACGCGGAAACCGTTAGTCCTACAGAGAAAATGAAGAGGACCTTTTTGTAGGAAACACAATGTATTTAAATTTTGTACTGGGATACGTTTTCGCTAGGGGCCATAGTTTTCGAGATATTCAACAAAAACTTATCAAAATGATCTTCCAACGGACCTCCAGTACCACACTCAGGCAATACCGTTCAGAATTTCTAGTATGTTGTCCATGGTACACCGTTTACCACTGTAGAAATATTTAGGACTGTAAAAATTAGCCGGCCAGAGTGGCCGAGCAGTTCTAGGCGCTACAGTCTGGAACCGCGCGACCGCTACGGTCGCAGGTTCGAATCCTGCCTCGGGCATGGATGTGTGTGATGTCCTTAGGTTAGTTAGGTTTAACTAGTTCTAAGTTCTAGGGTACTGATTACCTTAGAAGTTAAGTCCCATAGTGCTCAGAGCCACTTGTAAAAATTATTTCACACATTCGACCTTCTTTTGGTCTTCATTGACTGACGTTATTACGCCACTGGCTTAGTCAACTAGTTACAGATTGTAAAGTTGACGTCTGTGTAATTTTTACCCAAAATTTTGTGTATTTTCACAATATAAAGTACACAATAACATCGTTGTATTCGGCAGACCTCCTGGCTGTGAAACTACTGTGTTTGTAAGGGTTGAGCAAGTTTAAATTAATAATGTTTACGACATAGCCGACTATGCTCGTGGCGTAATTGCGTAATCAACAGAGATCAAAGAATATCGAACATTGGGAATAGTTCGTGTAGTCGGAAATTTTTGTACAGTAATAAGGGGGAGTGCCACGAGGAACATACTGGAAATCCTGAGAGGTGAGGGATGACTGTGGGGTGGAGCTGCCTTTGAAGGTCACTTTTGTACGTTTTTATAAACTCGAAAACCATGGCCTCCAGCGAAAACGTATACAGGTATAAAATTTAACTAAATCAAATTCCCTGCATAAGGTCTTATTCAGTTTTTCTATTGGACTAGTACTTTGCCCGCAGCGAGCGAGTGAATAAGAAAATATTTTGCGTGGTTTTTGAAGGGCAGATTTAACATTGCGGGTTGCGTAAGACGACATCGGTAGGGGCTGCTGAGTCACCCTGTTTGAAGAAACGGACTGTGATACAACTAGCACTTCGCCAGAAGGTGGAAACACAGAGTCGCCTTTCTGAAATGTTGCGGCCACACTGCGACCTGAAGCGTGAAGATTTTATTGCAAATAGTTAACTCAAAACTCGAACAGTCTCACAGTGTTTCCGTCGATATCAAGCTAGATATTATCATGCAAACACACGAAGTAGTATTCATTGATTTGTTTTATTTTCACGAAGATTTGAGAGTAAATTCAGGAATTTTTCTTTTCAGTTTCGCTGTTGTTGATATTGCACTTGCAAATACAACTATGTGATAGGTGTACGAAGAAGAATGAAAAATAATCTCTGGTCTTTTATGTAGTGACGCCATTCAGGGGTCAACCCTGTCGCGGATACGTGGAAACATACCAAAAAATGAGACGTCCCCAGAATGAACTTTTACTTTCCAGCGGAGTGTGTGCTGATTTGAAACTTCATGTGTCGGACCTGGTTTCGAACCTGGCGGCAAATGCTCTGCCGACAGCTATCCGGGCATGGATAGGTAATTCGAATTCGAGTCTCAGTCCGGCACACACAGCTTAATCTGCCAGGAAGTTCCAACAAGAAGAGAGTCTTATGGAGCAACGCAAGCGAACAAGTCCACGAGGGATCTGCGGCCCGCACTACGATGCGGTCAGGAGGGATTTGGGGGGGGGGGGGGGGGGGTTGTTTTGAGGGAGGAGACCAGACAGCGAGGTCATCGGTCTCATCGGATTGGGGAAGGATGGAGAAGGAAGTCTGCCTTGTCCTTTCAAAGGAACCAACGCGGCATTTGCCTGGAGCGATTTAGGGAAATCACGGAAAACCTAAATCAGGATGGCCGGACGCGGGATTGAACTGTCGTCCTCTCGAATGCGGGGATTGGGGAGGGGGGTTGTTTTGAGGGAGGAGACCAGACAGCGAGGTCATTGGTCTCATCGGATTGGGGAAGGATGGGGAAGGAAGTATGCCGTGTCCTTTCAAAGGAACCAACCCGGAATTTGCCTGGAGCGATTTAGGGAAATCACGGAAAACCTAAATCAGGATGGCCGGACGCGGGATTGAACCGTCGTCCTCCCGAATGCGAGTCCAATGTGATGCGGTCAGCTGCGAGGTTGAGTAGAGGAGGGGGGCGAGGTGTGGAAGCACAGAGAAGTCGCACGATCGATTAATTGCTCCTTTAATTACGACACCTAACTGCAGGCAGATGGTTTATGTCTTCCTCTACATTCATGAATAACGGATAGTTTTCGATTTTGCTGCCACGAAGAATAAATTATGAGTGTGCCATCCTCTGCGATCAAACAAGGCTGCAGTGCAGTACGAGTAGCAGCCATGGCCTTTCCCTTTGTTGAAATGTATTTTCAGAACTTTTCTCCTAAAACAACTCATGAGACTCTATAAATTACAATTTTTTGAAGATTAGTTCCGCCTAAAACTCAACGAAACTTGTTTTTTTTTTTCAAAAAAGATATGTTTACTAAAGTTTCAGAATGTTTAGTCCTCTTCTCCTTCGAAGCACTCACCTTCTCATTTCAGTCACCCCTCCCAGCGGCGTTTTCACTTCGCAGTGGGGTCCTGCTTTGCAATCTCTACCAGTACCCTTCAAGAATTCTTCTAAGGTCATCAGTGTTGTCGGAACTGTGTTGCTCCAGCACTGATTTCAATTCCAGAAAAAAGAACAAAGAAATTTCATATCAGTCGCAGTCTATTGCGCAGGTTGGCTGAGTAAAACACTCACCTAACTCTGGCGTAAAATTAGTGACTCGATGAAGCTGAGTGAGTTTGCGCTTTGTTATAATGGATGGAACACAAGTTGTCCTGACACAACTGCGAATTTTCTCACTGGACATTTCCTTGCCTTACCTCCTTTTTTATTCGGGCATGATCCGTTCAACCAGCTTCTGATTGGTAACACTTCTTTTAGTGAACAAAACGCACATTCAATCACAAATACATACATAAACTCACTACTCGCATTTCAAGTTGGTTCAAATGGCTCTTAAGCACTATGGGACTTAACATCTATGGTCATCAGTCCCCTAGAACTTAGAACTACTTAAACCTAACTAACCTAAGGACAGCACACAACACCCAGCCATCACGAGGCAGAGAAAAATCCTGACCCCGCCGGGAATCGAACACGGGAACCCGGGCGTGGGAAGCGAGAACGCTACCGCACGACCACGAGATGCGGGCGCATTTCAAGTAGTTGAGAGTATATTTAAGCGCTGCATTATATTATGAATTAATTAAATTATAATGTGTTCAACTACAGAAAAGTTATAGGGGGTGGAGCCGGCCGGAGTGGCCGTGCGGTTCTGGGCGCTACAGTCTGGAACCGAGCGACCGCTACGGTCGCAGGTTCGAATCCTGCCTCGGGCATGGATGTGTGTGATGTCCTTAGGTTAGTTAGGTTTAATTAGTTCTAAGTTCTAGGCGACTGATGACCTCAGCAGTTAAGTCGCATAGTGCTCAGAGCCATTTGAACCATTTTTATAGGGGGTGGTTCAGTATTCCTATTACAAGCTTGTAGAGGATTCAGAGGCGATTTAGCGGATGAAGGTTTGGTAAGGAGCCCTTGTCCAGAAGTGTATTCTTTGGACGTAAAATGTTTGAGGGTCGGATCGCTTTCGAATCTCTCGCTTCACGGTCCGCACACTGCGGAGACAATGAGCCCTGACCTGTGTCCCTCAGGAGCACTTGGCACAGGCAGTGTCTCGAGTACTCTTCGTCGGGTTCACTTTCACGTCGCCTTCATAGTCCAGAGTGCGGTGCGTCCGTGGAGCTCCTAGTTTCGAACGTACCAATTTCTCGCAGCCGTTGCTGGTCGGACGAAGGTGTTATGTGATGTCATAATTACAACAGGGTATGACGACGGCGGCTGTCGTCTCAGCTCTTGTCCGTACCGTAACGTGGGAGATTTGGAAGTGATCCGAACTTCAAACTTATTTTATATCTAAACTGTATATTTCCGGACGTGGGTTCCTTATCAAAATTTCATCTACCTAGTCCCCTATAACACCCATAGAAGCCTGTAATAGGAATTTGGAATCGACCTGTGTACTCGTACCTACACCACTACACAACGGCAAGTCACAGTCAAACGTTGTCACCAAAAATCACAAAAAGTTCTTGACAGATTTAATTCAAATTTTTACACGATACTCTTATAAATATTCAGACGGACATAGGCTATACATTTGGCCCGTTTGGAGATTGAAATTATGTAAAAATTGGCGGTACAGCTACTATCCTCACAGATCCAGCAGCAGAAGAGGTCGCTCTCATACCCCCAATATCAATAGTATCTTAAGCTACTTCATTTTCCAACCTTGGTTTCGTTGGCTATGACAATAAACAAGGCTAAAGGTCACCGGGAGGGGAAAGAAGAAATGGATAGAGAGGGGGGAATGAACAGAAAGAGTGGGAAGCTGGAGATGGGCAGAGACAAAAGGGAGGAGGAGGTGCAGAAAGAGAGGCGGAGGAGGAGATGGACAAAGAGATGGGGAGAACCTGATATGCAGAAACGGAGGCGGAGGAGATAGAAAAAGGTAAGGGAGAGGAGGTGTTGGACAAAGGGATCAGGAGGAAGGAGATTAAATGTATGTTCGCTTCCCATACACATTTAACGATTTCGAAGAGGTGCCAGGTTCGCTAATATGTTTATATACTGACACATCACTCGTGTCCTTATTCTGGTGTAGAGGTGTTGAGAGGCATGGGCCTCGAAGATAGGGCACAGGCACCGTCCTTAATAAGTCATAAATGGCGTCTGCTATCCAAATTAACCGGTATGTGTGCCAGAGGTGTTTGCGATGTGTACCTAAGAGTACCTCATAACGGAAAGGAGGTGCTGAGACGTACGACGATGACGAATGCAATCTGGCAACTTTGCTTGTCCTCTGAGTTTCTACACACGGATACGTCCAACTTGATGCTATTTGCAGAATTGGGACTCATCTGAAGAGACGACGCTGTGCCGCTCCTGTGTCCAGTCTTGTCTTTCTGGCCACCACTGCCGGCGCAACTCTCCCCGCTGTCGCGTGGAGGGAAATGGCAACACATTACCGTCCTGATAGTCCATGGTGAATTGACCATGTGGGTATCCGTCTTCCTACAAGCAAGCCCATTTCCCGATTCAAAATACGTGACACGCTGTCAGATCTTGTGTAGCCGAGCGAACAATATGGCAGTCCTCTCGGATGACAGTCATGTACGGCCTTGAGATCTTACATGTTGATGAGTGTGGCGCTCACGAAACCGTCGATTCCCTGCTTGCACGACAGATCTGGGATCTCGATCAGCGCTAGCAGCAGTGTTCATCTACATCTACATCTATATCCATACTCCGCAAGCCACCTGACGGTGTGTGGCGGAGGGTACCTTGAGTACCTCTATCGGTTCTCCCTTCTATTCCAATATCGTATTGTTCGTGGAAAGAAGGATTGTCGGTATGCTTCTGTGTGGGCTCTAATCTCTCTGATTTTATACTCATGGTCTCTTCGCGAGATATACGTAGGATGGAGCAATATACTGCTTGACTCTTCGGTGAAGGTATGTTCTCGAAACTTCAACAAAAGCCCATACCGAGCTACTGAGCGTCTCTCCTGCAGAATCTTCCACTGGAGTTTATCTGTCATCTCCGTAACGCTTTCGCGATTACTAAATGATCCTGTAACGAAGCGCGCTGCTCTCCGTTGGATCTTCTCTACCTCATCTATCAACCCTATCTGGTATGGATACCACACTGCTGAGCAGTATTCAAGCAGTGGGCGAACAAGCGTACTGTAACCTACTTCCTTTGTTTTCGGATTGCATTTCCTTAGGATTCTTCCAAAGAATCTCAGTCTGGCATCTGCTTTACCAACGATCAACTTTATATGATCATTCCATTTTAAATCACTCCTAATGCGTACTCCCAGATAATTTATGGAATTAACTGCTTCCAGTTGCTGACCTACTATTTTGTAGCTAAATGATAAGGGATCTATCTTTCTATGAATTCGCAGCACATTACACTTGTCTACATTGAGATTCAATTGCCATTCCCTGCACCATGCGTCAATTCGCTGCAGATCCTCCTGCATTTCAGTACCATTTCCATTTTTACAACCTCTCGATATACCACAGAATCATCCGCAAAAAGCCTCAGTGAACTTCCGATGTCATCCACAAGGTCATTTATGTATATTGTGAATAGCAACGGTCCTACGACACTCCCCTGCGGCACACCTGAAATCACTCTTACTTCGGAAGACTTCTCTCCATTGAGAATGACATGCTGCGTTCTGTTATCTAGGAACTCTTCAATCCAATCACACAATTGGTCCATATGCTCTTACTTTGTTCATTAAACGACTGTGGGGACTGTATCGAACGCCTTGCGGAAGTCAAGAAACACAGCATCTACCTGTGAACCCGTGTCTATTGCCCTCTGAGTCTCGTGGACGAATAGCGCGAGCTGAGTTTCACACGACCGTCTTTTTCGAAACCCATGCTGAATCCTACAGAGTAGATTTCTAGTCTCCAGAAAAGTCATTATACTCGAACATAATACGTGTTCCAAAATTCTACAACTGATCGACGTTAAAGATATAGGTCTATAGTTCTGCACATCTGTTCGACGTCCCTTCTTGAAAACAGGGATGACCTGTGCCCTTTTCCAATCCTTTGGAACGCTACGCTCTTCTAGAGACCTACGGTACACTGCTGCAAGAAGGGGGGTAAGTTCCTTCGCGTATTCTGTGTAAAATCGAACTGGTATCCCATCAGGTCCAGCAGCCTTTCCTCTTTTGAGCGATTTTAATTGTTTCTCTATCCCTCTGTCGTCTATTTCGATATCTACCATTTTGTCATATGTGCGACAATCTAGAGAAGGAACTACAGTGACGTCTTCCTCTGTGAAACAGCTTTGGAAAAAGAGATTTAGTATTTCGGCTTTTAGTCTGTCATCGTCTGTTTCAGTACCATTTTGGTCACAGAGTGTCTGGACATTTTGGTTTGATCCACCTACCGCTTTGACATAAGACCAGAATTTCTTAGGATTTTCTGCCAAGTCAGTACACAGAACTTTACTTTCGAATTCACTGAACGCCTCTCGCATAGCCCTCCTCACACTACATTTCGCTTCGCGTAATTTTTGTTTGTCTGCAAGGCTTTGGCTATGTTTATGTTTGCTGTGAAGTTCCCTCTGCTTCCGCAGCAGTTTTCTAACTCGGTTGTTGTACCACGGTGGCTCTTTTCCATCTCTTACGATCTTGCTTGGCACATACTCATCTAACGCATATTGTACGATGGTTTTGAACTTTGCCCACTGATCCTCAACACTATCTGTACTTGAGACAAAACTTTTGTGTTGAGCCAACAGGTACTCTGAAATCTGCTTTTTGTCACTTTTTCTAAACAGAAAAATCTTCCTACCCTTTTTAATATTCCTATTTACGGCTGAAATCATCGATGCCGTAACCGCTTTATGATCGCTGATTCCCTGTTCTGCGTTAACTTTTTCAAATAGTTCGGGTCTGTTTGTCACCAGAAGGTCTAATATGTTGTCGCCACGAGTCGGTCCTCTGTTTAACTGCTCAAGGTAGTTTTCAGATAAAGCACTTAAAAAAATTTCACTGGATTCTTTGTCCCTGCCACCCGCTATGAACATTTGAGTCTCCCAGTCTATATCCGGCAAATTAAAATCTCCACTCAGAACTATAACATGGTGGGGAAATCTACTCGAAATATTTTCCAAATTATCCTTCAGGTGCTCAGCCACAACAGCTGCTGAGCCAGGGGGCCTATAGAGACATCCAATTACCATGTCTGAGCCTGCTTTAACCGTGACCTTCACCCAAATCATTTCACATTTCGGATCTCCGTCAATTTCCTTCGATACTATTGCACTTCTTATCGCTATAAACACGCCTCCCCCTTAACTGTCCAGCCTGTCTCTGCGGTATACATGCCAATCTGAGTTTAGGATTTCATTACTGTTTACGTCTGGTTTCAGCCAACTTTCTGTCCCTAGTACTATATGGGCATTGTGACCGTTTATTAATGAGAGCAGTTCTGGGACCTTTCTATAGACGCTCCTGCAGTTTACTATTAGCACATTAATATTGTTATTCCCTGTTGCATTTTGCCTACTCCTACCTTGCCGCGTCTCAGGAGGCGTCTTGTCGGGCCTAGGGAGGGGATTCTCTAACCTAAAAAAACCCCATGTGCACTCCACACGTACTCCGCTACCCTTGTAGCCGCTTCCAACGTGTAGTGGACGCCTGACCTATTCAGGGGGACCCTACATTTCTCCACCCGATAGCGGAGGTCGAGAAATTTGCACCCCAGATCTCCGCAGAATCGTCTGAGCCTCTGGTTTAAGCCTTCCACTCGGCTCCAAACCAGAGGACCGCGATCGGTTCTGGGAACGATACTACAAATAGTTAGCTCTGATTCCACCCCGCGAGCGAGGCTTTCCGCCTTCACCAATTCCGCCAACCACCTGTACGAACTGAGGATGACCTCTGAACCCAGACGGCAGGAGTCATTGGTGCCGACATGAGCAACAATTTGCAGTCGGGTGCACCCAGTGCTCTCTATCGCCGCCGGTAGGGCCTCCTCCACATCTCGGATGAGACCCCCCGGCAAGCAGACAGAGTGAAGACTGGCCTTCTTCCCCGACCTTCCCGCTATTTCCCTAAGGGGCTCCATCACCCGCCTAACGTTGGAGCTCCCAATAACTAATAAACCCCTCTCCCCCCGTGTGCCTGCTCGGACCTTGCTGAAGGAGCAGCCACATGTCCACTCACAGGCAGAGCGGGCGATGCCACACGGCCAGCCTCCACATTGACCCTCCGCCTCGTGCGCCGCGAACGCCGCTGAACCCGCCACTCCCCTTGGGGAGAGGGTGGCCCAACCGCGCCCGGTACCCGCGAAGATGTCTCGACAGCAGGGACAGTGGGTGAAGCATGTAACACCTGGGGTGTACCATGCGTCGCACCAGACTCCCCACTGCCGCTACACTCCGAGGCAGCAGCCTGAAGACGGCTGACCGCGGACATCAACACGTCCAGCTGTTCGCGAACAGTGGCCAGCTTCTCCTGCGTCCGTACACAGCAGTAACACATCGTATCCATCCTAAGAAATCAATTTACTGTAGAGAGTTAATCAACTTTTAACTAGACTGCTAATTCACTAAAGGCGGCTGATTGTTTACTAAACTGTGGTTGCTAGACACTTCTTGTAGAAAACATTGAAAATAGCACTACCTGTCTCTGGACTGTATTGAAAACAAACACTAGCACTACTGGCACTGTGGTTGACTGAAGGGACTCTCTCTGACTGTATTCAAAACAAACACGAAATCTATGGAACACTATTACTAGCACTCGACAATTAAAGCTTCCTAAAAGCAAAAACACACGGAAGAAGTGACAAGTAAGAAAAATACAGTTAATACTTACATTAAGGTAGCTCGCTGCACAGCAGACGTGAAGCAGACGGCAGTTACGACGACACTGTGCAGTTAAAATGGTTCAAATGGCTCTAAGCACTATGGGACTTAACATATGAGGTGATCAGTGCCCTAGATTTAGAGCTACTTAAACCTAACTAACCTAAGGACATCACACACATCCATGCTCGAGGCGGGATTCGAACCTGCGACCGTAGCAGCAGCGCGGTTCCGGACTGAAGAGCCTAGAATAGCTCGGCCACAGTGGCCGGCAGTGTTTCAGTGCGGTAAATTGTAGCCTCGATAGCCTCTCACTATCCTGTCACAGTCGAACTCCAACACGTGCTGGCATACGTTTCTCTGTCTTACACGAGATACAGCACGATCTTCTCACAAACCATTTCCAAATAAGGAACACACTGCGCCACACGTGATAGTCGCGCGGTCTCAGGTGCCTTCGCGTGGCTCACTTCGTCGGAGTTTCGAGTCCTCCCTCCAGCATGGGTATGTGTGTTTGCCTTAACGTAAGTTAGTTTAAGTTAGGTTAAGTAGTGTGTAAGCTTAGGGACTGATGACCTTAGCAGCTAAGTACCATAAGATTTCACACACATTTGAACATTTTAAGGCAGAATATACAGAGGTCAACATAAATGTGGCATATTCCTTTATTGTCAGTACTGGACATAGTAGGAAAGATAACTTATTTTTTCCTGTCAGGTTCAGTCATAGTAAAACAAAAATGAAGAAGATAAACCCATTTCCACTTGATAAACACAAACAAAAAAAAAACGGAAATAAAACCTTACAAAAGATTATACTGCAAACACAGTAGCTCCTTCACTGTTATCTTGCATAGTACATCGTTTATGAACCAACCGGCCCTCCACGAAATTGGAAAAACTATTGAATGCAGTTAGGCTTACTCCTCACCAAACTGTCCAGATAAGCCTATGGATGTTCTTCCATTCCTCCACAGCGGACGTCATGACGCCCTGTAAGGTCTATGGCGGCACAGGTCGATTCCGAACCACTGTTTTAGCATTGCCCAGTGCGGGGGAAAAGGAGGACATTCTATCGATTGATTGAGCGCTCGACTAGGAAGGTGGTCACAAGACTGTGAGGCAGGGGGCTTGCATAGTCGTCCATCAACGTGAAGCCCTCTCCAATACATTCACCAATGGAGCCACAAGGCGTGCAGGATGTCGTGCTGACACTTCACACCATTCATCTTTCCACGTATTGGTGTCCTGCGGCCATACACGATTCCACGCCAAAACATGAGTAAACCGTCTTGATAAGCGTGGTGGTCTACGATACAGTTGTGGTGTAAGCGTTGTCCTCGTTGCCTGCACACACGAATATCAGTATTGCAGGGTGGAGACTGATATGCGTCTCATCAGAAACGAGCGTTGTCTCCACTGCTGCGTAGTCCATAACGAGTAATTTCGTTCCCACGCGACACGAGATCCTCTCCGAACCCGATTTAGAGGGCGAGTCTTGAGAAATCTTCTGGCATCTAATCCCTGCTCATGAAGCCTGTTTCGTATCGTTTCTATCTTCACCTGCACTGCTGCTGAAGCTCCAAAGAAACTGGTATAGACATGCGAATTCAGATACAAAGATACATAAACAGGCAAAATACGGTGCTGCGGTCAGCAACGCCTATGTGGCAATAAGTGTCTGGCGCAGTTGTTAGATTGGTTACTGCTGCTACACTGGCAGGTTATCAAGATTTAAGTGATTTTGAACTTGGTGTTATAGACGGCGCACGAATGATGAAACACAGCGTCTCCGAGGAAGCGGTGAAGTGGGGATTTTCCCGCACGACCATTTCACAAGCGTTCTGTGAATATCATTAATCAGGAAAAACGTCAAATCTTCGACATCGCCGCGGCCGGAAAAAGTTCCTGCAAGAATGGGACCAACGACGAGTGAAGGGAATCGTTCAAACGTGGAGGATGTACAACGCTTCCCCAAATTGCTGCAGTCTACATATGACTCAGACAGATGTCATGTACGTAAGCATCCTGTGTAATCATCTGTATCCATTCATGTCCATCGTGCATTCCGACGGACTTGGGCAATTCTAGCAGAACAATGCGACACCTTGAGATGTGGCATGAGCCCCCTCTTATATTTCTATCTTACGATTTTCCACTCTAATTGCATGCAGTGAAAAGTTGCTATTCCTTCACACGCGGACTTCCCACGCAGCGTCTCTCATCACCCGGGTGGTCCGGTGACAGGGGGGCACTGCTGATCTTGAAAGGGTAAGCCGACGGGTGTGAGGAAGTCGAGTGAATGCTTTCCAGACGCCGACATTGTAGAATAGCAGAGAAGACACGCTCGCAGGGGCCTGAAGTAGCGGCCGGGCTAGAGGTTCCGTTACTTCACAGAAACTTAGCGAAAACACTTTCTGGCGGGCTACCGGCGAGGTGTGGGAATGACTTGTGTACCCAGGCAGTTTTGGCGGGCAAATTCCCGCGCTTTCTGCAAAATCGTAACTGTCATTGGCTTGCTCAGGGCATAGCTCCGTGACATAGCAAAATCGGCGCAGAAATTGGCGTCAAGAATCTCCATTGGTGGAATGGTAGTGCTCCGGCAATAGAGTGGAATTTTCCGTCGGTTTTGGAGTTGCTGATTGGAACGGTTAACCACGGCCACTGTCGTGGGGGCGGGAATGCTCTGTGTTCGGTTTGTACGGGTGCTCTTGTGGGGAGTCGGCTCTCGCCTTTCGGTTGGAGTAGGTTACAAGACTGAGCTCTCGCTGCTCTGGACAGCCTGCCTTCTGTTGGCTGTCTAATATACTTTTATTTAATTGTAACTGTTTGACGAAGTTGCTGAAGTTTCGACTTCAACGTAACTTTCCGAGTACAGTTGGCAATTGAGCGTTCTGCGTACAAGAGGCCTATGTTGTCTGTCTTGAGCAGTTTTGGCTAAAGTTGACTGTATCGGAGTTACTGTGTGACTTCACTTGTTAAAATCAATCACTGTACCGTCAGTGATTGTGTGGCGAGCCTTCTTCGTCTCCCTCAGAGGCGCATTTGTATTGCCACTGCCTCCGGTATGCCAAATCGTGTCCGTGCAGTTAAGAAGACAGCTTGGTAATGTACGTCCGCAGCACCAGCAAAGCAGGCAATTTTGCTAGGTGATAATCCGAGCTCAGAAGAGCACGCTTGTTTGACTTTTCTAACTTTGATCTGTCTTGGGTTTTCATTGTCTGAGTTCTCACTAATGTAGCAGCAATTAATGCTGGATTGGCTGTGTGTCTCTCTTAAGACTTGAGTTGCAAGGAATTGGCTCCACGTACCACTTCGTCATAAATGTCACAATCTAGTTTAGGGACAACTTCACCTTCACAGCATTTATTTGAGTATCCAATTTGAGCCAATTTGATGTATTCTAAATGTTTCATGTGTTTTTGTTTATTATTTTGAGTTAAAATAAATCATATTGTTAATTTGGACAGAACTTACATTCTGTTAATCGGTAACAGATTTCTCACTACGTTAATGAAACTTTCCTTTATTTAACTTATTTATCAAATGAAATTATTGCAGGTGCCAAACTCTTTTCTACTCCACTTGCAGGGTCGATTACAGTCAGTTCACGTTTCTTTTTAATCCATGTGCAACAGCAAAAGTCGGAGTTAGAATAAGGGGGGGGGGGGCTTAGAGCATCATTTACATATGTAGATTCTAGAAGAATTTAGTGTTAAATACACTGCTAGCCCCGGCACCTCGCATAAAATGGCGACCCTTAACCTCGGATCTTTCCTGTGAATCACTGATAAGCAAACAGTATTCTTAGTAGGAACATCCAAATTTTTTTTCTCTACTCTTTTATGATTAATACCCTAGTTCTTTTTCTTGTAGTTCCGTGATTAGTTTTAAGTAGCGGCGCATGATTACTGTTTTTGTTTTCAGCGTATATATTTGTTTGTTTGTTCATTGTTTTATGTGTTTCTTTGATGTGGTGTCCGCACCACATCAGATTTTGTCGGGTTTGTGTGCTGTTTCTGTACCACAACAAATCATGCATGTAATTACAGCGTTGGAACGGCGTTGTTGAAATTTTATGTCTATGTGGAAAAACATATGGGGTAGATTATTTTTATTGTGCATTTTAGATAAAATTGATTTTCATGAATGATCAAGAGAAGTAAGGCACGGCTATTATCGAGCGAAGCTAAAGCAAAAGAGGATAGCATAATGTATAAGGGGCAGTTTACTGACGAGGATAGGTTCGCAGATGAGATGGGCACATTTTTAGCAGGACAGGACGACAGGGTCATTGATGAGGAAGGTGATTGGGACGCGATCTTAGAGCAACGTCGCGGCCGTGGTTATGATAGTGAGGTAGAGGATGAAACAGAAACAGGCGCACAGGTCGAGACGGTAGCAGAAGTTTATAGTCAACCGAACGAGAGCAGACAGGGGCCAGCTCGGTCACGTCAGAGCTCTAGCGCCCAGGTGTCCAGAGTTACATCGCCCATTTGTGACGAGGATCAAAAAGATGACATAAACCCAATACTGAGCTTCCTACGATCAATGAAAGAAGAAGCTGACCAACAACGCAAGAAGGAGAAGGAAGAAGATGAGAAACAGCGTAAGAAGGAGAAGGAAGGAGCTGAGAAACAACGTAAGAAGGAGAAGCAAGAAGCTGACGAACAGCGTAAGAAGGACACTGAGGCAATAATTTCGCATATGGGGGAATTCGTGGGGAATTACTAACAATAAAGAAAGAATGTGGAGAAGCAAAACAAATGTCAATGGTAGCACAAAAAGTAGCAGGCCTAGCCAAAACGGCAGCAACAGGGGCAATGAAAATCGCAAAAGTAACTTCTCAACTCGCAGGGCGCTTGCGACGTGCGACGCAAGCCCACTCAAAATCCCTAGCGGTCTTAAAGACTCAAGGTAATATTGCGGTTACGAACATCACGAAACGAATTAAAGAAGTAAAGAGTCGGATAGCAAAACTAGAGCGAAACGGGCACACGAGCACTGCGCGTTCGGATACCAATGATGGAGTACACAGAATTGTGTCTCCGAGGAAATTCCCGCCGTGCTCTAGCCCAGTGACAGAGTGCGGAACTAACTATGCACACGCAGAAACAGCGAGTAATAGCTCCAATAATTGCAGCCCACTTAGAAGAGTGAATGCTGAATGCACTTCCACTGTGATACAGAGGTAGCACATCACAGTTATCAGCAAGATAGATCAGGACACTCAGCAGACGTGTAAGTATCGGAAACGAGTGACAACACCAGTGTGAGGATCGGACAGGATTTTGATCACAATCACTTCCTGTCGATACTAAAATTCCAGAAATTCAAAGATAATGGAGGGTCGATGTATCCGAAGAGCTGGGTGATGCAGTTTACAAATTCATTACCGTCATCATGGCCAACCCAGGCAAAATTAGAATTCATGTGTGGACACATCGAAGGCCAAGCCGCGGAAAAGATGCCGGGTGTGGCAGCGACGTGTCGGACTTATCAGGAATTTGATGGTGCATTCCTGCGGACCTACTGGTCAAAGGAAACGCAAGACAGGATTAAAGAAGAAATAATATTTTGTCCTGAACTGGAAGTGTCCGGGCATAGGAGCGCAACCAAATTTTTTGATGATTTACTCAAGAAGAATCAGTTTTTAGATAGTCCATATAGCAACGGAGAAATCATTAAATTTTGCTTTTCCAAATTGCCAGTTAGGTATCAACAGACACTTGTCGGGAAGTGTGGATCTGACATAGATGCATTCAAGAGTCTATTGCGCGAACTCGAAGTAGTCTTCGATAAACAAGACGCAAAGGACAAGAAGAAGGCGCAAAATAACAAATACCACGGGCCAGCAAGGGAAGACGACAACAGATCGCACAATCGCACTGGTCAGTTAGGAAACCACGGTTATGGAAATCAAGGTTACGCTATTCAAGGTTATGGAAACCAGAGACACGGAAACCAGAACGCCAGGGAATAGGGCCAATGTAGAGAAGGAATCTGGGACAGGAGGAATAACGAACGGCAAAGCGACCGTAATTGGAGAGAGCGAAATCAAGGACAACAGGAGAACCAGGAGATTGAAATTAGACCTCCAAATCCTAATGTACGTCAGAGGAGGGGGAGTTTAACAAGGGATTGGCGCTAGTCCATAGGACTCCACACCACACAAAGAAGTTCGTGGAATAATAGTAGTTTAAGTGGTGTACATAGTAGAATAGGCAAATATATGAACCTTTC
This sequence comes from Schistocerca cancellata, assembly GCF_023864275.1. Classification (NCBI taxonomy): domain Eukaryota; kingdom Metazoa; phylum Arthropoda; class Insecta; order Orthoptera; family Acrididae; genus Schistocerca; species Schistocerca cancellata. The sequence goes on along the minus strand of NC_064631.1, from coordinate 559,768,550 downwards.
TTCGGGGAAGAATAATCGTTGCATTAATAGATTAAGATTGTTAAACTATTAACAAGCTGCGTTGTCTCACATAAGAATTTACTGCTGCTTTCCTTTTCGGTTTATATTCACGACGTACAAAGTTGATGGAGTAGGAGGCACTACCATTCCATGAGCAATGTTTTTGTCCTTTCCTGTCTGGTGTCCATGTTGAGGGATAATGATGAGTGAGGAGATGTCGCACAAACGGGCGCATACAAGAACGTGCTCTTAGAAGCGTTCTGAGAAGTCGTGATACGCTCCACAGCGGCCACAACCAGTTCGTGAGACCTTCATACCAATGCTTGCAGGCACGCGTCAGTGCACTGCAAGATTGTGGTATATTGCGTGATTTCGAGTATGAATATGGGCAGTATAGTCTTTGCAATGATGCGCCAGCATCGTTGTCTTGCAAGTCGGGGTGAACCTGTGAGCGTTTGACTCCAATGGTGCCCTAGACGGTAGAAGTGCGGGCATAAAGCCCACCATGCCAATGTGCTGGTTGGGGATTTAGCGTGCTGCTTGTGACTGTCACAGATGAATAACCAAGGAATTATACTTGGAGATTCGTGACATACTGTGTAGCTGGTGTGTGGTGGGCGACGGAATCCTCAGCAGGAACCAGTCCTGGCTTGGTCATATTACATTGCCTCTGGAAAGGTGTGCTTTGATCGCGAAAACCGCATAACATAGAAAAAGAAGTTGCAACTATAAATTTATTGTCTTGTATAGCCATGGCTAACCAAGTCTCTGGAGTTTCAGTGAGGCGTAGTGAGAACTCGGAGGCCATGTCGTACGGCGCACACATCACTGTCGTCAATAGCGGCGAGCAGCGAGACATCTCAGCGTAACAGGAACTATGTAAGAGTGTTGTATAAGGTAAAAATAAATAAATAAAATAATATAAAGAGAGAGTACCATATACTAGGATAAGTTAAACTTTAGGATTTAACAATAACTAGATCCTTAATATTGTGGTGGTTTTCTACCACAAGTGTTTGGCGCGCGCCTGTTGGGATGCTATTTTTCAGGTCACCAAAATACAGACCCGAGATGGAGGGACGACGGGCGAGCGAAAGTAGAATAGTTGCATGTTCTTTACAGCACAGTAAAACTTCGACCTGCATAACAACAAATTTAATTAAAAGACATAGAATGTAGATCGTTGGCAAATGGTAGTTAATTCTTGAGCATGTCTACTGACGATCTATATAATTAATAGTAATATTAGTGCAGGCCCGCACATTTTGTTGTTCATCCAATACATAGCATCAGTTGTCACACATCATGTACAGTATGGAGATCGTGCTTTACACAAATATATAGATAAATTATTTCCATGTCTAGATTAGATACGCCAAGATGTTGTTATAATGATAGCCATAGATTAATGACTATATAATTAAAATAAGAGTGTCTGAAATGACAGATCATCAATATGTCATTATGAAAATTTATTATAACATAGAAGGTCATGGGAAAAAGTTAGGTATAAGATTTTTGTCAGAACTGTGCAGATGACGGGAATCGTGGCAATGCAGAGGCCGGCCGGAGCAAAAAAACAAGAGGTCATCGGCTATCTGCAAGAAGGGGAGCGTCAGCGGGCCACCTGACGAGAAGGGTGCGGCAGCGTCCTGTCCTACAAGCTAACAGTCACCGGGCTGTATACCTGAGGGATTAGGCGGCAGACAGCCCTCGCCGGGCCACAAGCGAAAGTGTGGCTGGCCGTTGACACTGACATGTGACCAGCACGCAACAGCCAGCTAGCTCTCCAGACGCGGCAGCCGTTTGGAGGGATTCCCTGCAGCAGACTACATTGTCGTGAGTACACGAAGATCACATAATGTGTCAGAACCTGCGCCTCATGTGCTTCAGGACAGAAAGGGACGCTATATAATCACCTACTTGAGTGTTTACAACTCACTAGCATTGGCCGATCTGCATACACAAATCAGTATCGTGCCACAAACTCTAACAAATTAATTGTCTCATTTCTAACTTCTCCTCTCACTTAGAGAGCGGTTGTAGCAATCGTCGCTCCTAATTCGGTCCTGTCTGGATCAACTCACACACTTGTGGAGTCACTCCACGTGCCCTCATCCCTCGTCGAACTGCAATATTGGGAAACGTAAAGTACTGTCCAGCGAGAGAAGAGACCTGGACTAGTGATGCATCCCAACTAGTAGACCTCAGAGACATTTAATCGACATGAGGAGAGCCTATCACTATGTCTTCCTACCGTACTGCCGTGATCATATGCGTGGGTCTTGCTGCAATCTCAACAGCGTACTGCAGATGCTCCAGCACACCCTATTGATGTTGCAACAACGTAGCAACAACACCCGACGTTTAGCCCTGTGTGATGTCAATACTGTGGCCCCATCCCAAAAGCCCCCCTCCGATGCTCAAGACATGGAACCACGTGCATCAATGCATATGACTCAGCATACCAACCCCCTCAGAGAAACTAACGAATTTGTGAAGTGCTTCGAATATTTCTAACAATGTGATTTAGTGCCTCATTCTCAGCACAGTCGTGAACATTGTGCAATGTGCAAGCACAACTTGACGCCCCATGAACCTTGTTTTTTTTCTTAAATTTCTTTCTCTAGTGTTGTTTTTGTAATGTATGTTATACCTTGTATGTGTTTGTGTTTTACACTGTAATTCTTATGTAAGTGATAGAGTAGGGCGCACAAATTACAAATTACTGTATTGTTCTCCACACCATGTTGTTTTTTGTATTTTGTATTTATTGTTTGGCCGACCGCGGTGGTCTAGCGGTTCTGGCGCTGCAGTCCGGAACTGCGGGATGCTACGGTCGCAGGTTCGAATCCTGCCTCGGGTATGGGTGTGGGTGATGTCCTTAGGTTAGTTAGGTTTAAGTAGTTCTAAGTTCTAGGAGACTTATGACCTAAGATGTTGAGTCCCATAGTGCTCAGAGCCATTTGAACCATTTTTATTTATTGTTGTGTGTATGCAAACAGTGTGCCTGAAGTCCCCATAAACTGAAGCAGATACCACCACTGTCATTGTGAATGGACCATCAGTTCAGGGAACATTTTGTAAAGGTTATTCTTGTTGCAGGGAGACAGAATGAATCGGAGGTTGTAATTAGATTCTGAAAGCTCACAAAGAGATTGTTAACTTAAATAGTATCACATGTGAGTGAGTTCAGGTTAGTTTAATGATTCAAATTGTTGTAACATCTTGGGTATTTAATTGCGGAGCACTCCAACTCTGATTGTAAAGAATAAACTGCTCCATTTTTGGCTCACATGCCCGGGCCATATTTAGAGCCTGAATGTCTGTGTGAATCGGTGTTTGGATGGGGCTCCCTGGGCATGGATGTGTGATGTGAGTGTTAGAGTTCCATATTAAGAAGGTGAAGTTGGCTACATCATAAATAATCCTCCCTCTATGAGCTGCATTTTTCAGTTGCAGTGATTTTCTTTTATAGAGTGCGGCATGTGGAGTCAGTTTGCAAGATTGTTCTTGGGCGATTGACTCACTACCTTGCTCCTAAGTGAGCCAACCGCTCACCAATTACAATCTAAAATGGCGTAGGGGCTCTGAGAGGTGGCATGAGCCCCCTCTCATATTTCTATCTTACGATTTTCCTCTCTAATTGCATGCAGTGAAAAGTTGCTATTCCTTCACATGCGGACTTCCCACGAAGCGTCTCTCGTCACCCTGGTGGTCCGGAGACAGGCGGGCTCTTCTGATCTTGAAAGGGTAAGCCGACGGGTGTGAGGGAGTTGAGTGAATGCTTTCCAGACGCCGACATTGTAGAATAGCGTCAGAGACACGCTCGCAGGGGCCTGAAGTAGCGGCTGGGCTAGAGGTTCCGTAACTTCGCAGAAACTTAGCGAAAACACTTTCTGGCGGGCTACCAGCGAGGCGTGGGAATGACTTGTGTACCCAGACAGTTTTGGCGGGCAAATTACCGCGCTTTCTGCAAAATCGTAACTGTCATTGGCTTGCTCAGGGCATAGCTCCGTGACGTAGCAAAATCGGCGCAGAAATTGGCGCCAAGAATCTCCATTGGTGGAATGGTAGTGCTCCGGCAATAGAGTGGAATTTTCCGCCGGTTTTCAAATTGCTGATTGGAACGGTTAACCACAGCCTTTGTCGTGGGGGCGGGAATGTTCTGTGTTCGGTTTGTACGGGTGCTCTCATGGGGAATCGGCTCTCGCCTTTCGGTCCAAGTAGGTTACAAGACTGAGCTCTCACTGCTCTGGACAGCCTGCCTTCCGTTGGCTGTCTAATATACTTTTATTTAATTGTAACTGTTTGACGAAGTTGCTGAAGTTTCGACTTCAACGTAACTTTCCGAGTACAGTTGGCAATTGAGCGTTCTGCGTACAAGAGGCCTATGTTGTCTGTCTTGAGCAGTTTTGGCTAAAGTTGTCTGTATCGTAGCTACTGTGTGACTTCGCTTGTTAAAATCAATCACTGTACCGTCAGTGATTGTGTGGCGAGCCTTCTTCGTCTCCCTCAGAGGCGCATTTGTATTTCTAGTAAGTCTTTAGTCTGGAACAACCAGGCCAGGATAATTTGTTTCGGGCTATACTCGCAACATTATCATCACCACGATGGGACGTCGAAGCAACCAGCCATCGCCTCCAGTATGCCAGATCGTGTCTGTGCAGTTTAGAAGACAGCTTGGTAATGTACGTCCGCAGCACCAGCAAAGCAGGCAATTTTGCTAGGTGATAATCCGAGCTCAGCAGAGCGCGCCTGTTTGTATTTTCTAACTTTGATCTGTCTTGGGTGTTCATTGTCTGAGTTGTCACTAATGTAGCAGCAATTAATGTTGGGTTGGCAGTGTGTCTCTCTTAAGACTTGAGTTGCAAGGAATTGGCTCCACATACCACTTCGTCATAAATGTCACAATCTAGTTTAGGGACAACTTCACCTTCACAGCGTTTATTTGAGTATCCAATTTGAGCCAATTTGATGTATTGTAAATGTTTCATGTGTTTTTGTTATTATTTTGAGTTATAATAAATCATATTGTTAATTTGGACAGAACTTTCATTCTGTTAATCGGTAGAGCAACCCTATCATTTCTCACTACGTTAATGAAACTTTCCTTTATTTAACTTATTTATCAAATGAAATTATTGCAGGTGCCAAACTCTTTTCTACTCCACTTGCAGGGTCGATTACAGTCAGTTCGCGTTTCTTTTTAATCCATGTGCAACAGCAAAAGTCGGAGTTAGAATAGGGGGGGGGGGGGGCGGGCTTAGAGCATCATTTACATATGCAGATTCTAGAAGATTTTAGTGTTAAATACACTGCTAGCTCCGGCACCTCGCAACCTCACACGTCCACAATTGCTGCAGAGTGAACACTTCCTCCGACTGCCAAACTCTCCAGACATGAACATTATTGAGCATATCTATTGAGCATATCTGGGATGCCTTGCAACTCGCTGTTCGGAAGAGATCTCCACCCCCTCGTACTCTTACGGACAGCCCTGTAGGATTCATGGTGTCAGTTCCCTCCAGCACTGCTTCAGACATTAGTTGAGTCCATGCCACATCGTGTTGCGGCACTTCCGCGTGCTCGAGGGAGTCCTAAACGATATTTTCACAAGTAGCAGTACCAACTTTTAAAACGTTCCCTCTCCTGCACCTTGATGACGCTAAGAGGTCCCACTGCTTAAATTTTGGCGAGTCACGAGCCATCGTGCTGCGTTCGGGCTACGTGCCAGAACAGCATGTAGTTCACGCGGTAATTCTCCGCGGCCTCACAGACCACAATGGCGAACGCTACTTTCCGCTCCCATAAATTCGGATCTCCACTTAGAATAAGAGAGAGAGGCAAACTTCGGTAGTCGAGTTGTGCTCCTGCTGTCGACGGGTAAGCATGTGTTCCTAGTGGACACAGATTTAGACTAAGTAGCGATGAATGCAGTAAGTCAGGAATCCCGTAAGCTGGAAAGCATCAGCGCTTTCTTGTTCTCCTATCTATTATCACGCCACTTTTATTTATTCTTTTGAGTGTGAAATTCATTGAATGTTGAACTGTGTTCGACTCAGCACCCGAGCTTTGTCCGCTAGTTAGATTTCATGCACCTAGGAGACACTTTATAACCACGTTATGAAAATTCAACCGGTTTTTTTGCATTCGCTTTGGCTTCACTGAGTTAAATTATTCAGTATTTCGTTACTGGAGTGAATACTTTACGTAATTGTTAACTTTTCGCAAGACATGATCTAGTTGCTTCTTTACGGATTTTAAAACCACGTGGCGAGTGGTTGTTTTTAGTATTACTTAATAGAATAATAATTATGCGTGGTTGAGGGACCCATCATGTGTACTGGAATAAGTTACAGATCGTGTGATGAATGTTCCAATGATTTACGTGACATGTGGAAGGAGTCCTCCTTTGTCATTCTTCCTTTTCTGTAGCGAGATATTTCCCGGTTTATGTATCCCCAACGGCGGTTGCACGTTTATCAATCCCATTTCTTCGTATCCACTAACGTGATTTTCTCGTAGTAACGGTCAGGTTCCATTATTCTCCCCCTTTTCCAGTGCGATTCTTTATTGAGAGGCCTGACAGCTTTTGTTCATGATTATATAATGTTACGTATGTAGTGATAGTCCAATCATGTAATCAATACTGAGGTTTGCTGTAATAAACTAATGTTGAAAATTCCTTCTTTTAATGATACCCAGCCTTAACAAGACCGTAGGTGAAACGCAAGAAATTGCAGTGAACCTGCCCTGACCTCCGTAAGAAGAACAAATAAGTTCATCAAAATAGCATATGGTTTTCTTACGGTCGTCACAGATTTGGCATTGTCATTTCGTTACTGTTTTGCTAAATTAATCTTAGATGCCAAGCCGTTACATTTCAGGATCCGTCCTGTCCACTGCGCGCATGAAAGGCTAGTTGAATATCGTTCCTTCTAGTAAATGAAGCATCGTGTCTTGTCGCTAGAAACAAAATAAAATTCCACTTGATATGTGGAAAGAGGATACTTGTTTATGACGAGAAGTTAACGTCCAAGAATCATTACCTTTCCTCTTGTTTTGTTGAATTACGAATCCTAGAAAAATCCTATTTCACACAACCAGGTACCTCATTTAATATCCTAGATGAAAACAAAAGTAATAAACTTCAAAATTCGGCCGCTGTGGCAGAGTGGTTCTAGGCGCCTCAGTCCGAAACCGCGCTGCTGCTACGGTCGCAGGTTCGAATCCTGCCTCGGGCATGGATGTATGTGATGTCCTTATGTTAGTTAGGTTTAAATAGTTCTAAGTTTAGGAGACTGATGACCTCAGATGTTAAGTCCCATAGTGCTTGGAGCCAATTCATTTTAAACTTCAGAATGCCACGATCGCTTTAGTAGAACAGACTGCCAGTTCGGCAGTCTTGTTGCCATCTTCGGAACTGTATACTATAGACCGAGTAAGCTCAAAATTGAGCGTAAGATATCCACATAACAAATTTAACGTAATATGGTCCTTAACGTACTTTACGCACTATCAAATGTTCAAATGTATGTGTAAGGGACAAAACTGCGTAGGTCATCGGGCCCTAGGCTTACACACTACTTAAACTGACTTACACTAAGAACAACACACACAGCCATGCCCGAGGGAGGACTCGAACCTCCGGCGGGAGGGGCCGCGCAGTCAGTGACATAGCGCCTCAAATCAAAAATGGTTCAAATGGCTCTGAGCACTATGGGACTTAACACCTGAGGTCATCAGTCCCCTAGAACTTAGAACTACTTAAACCTAACTAACCTAAGGACACCACAAACATCCATGCCCCAGGCAGGATTCGAAGCTGCGACCGTAGCAGCAGCGCGGGTCCGGACTGAAGCGCCTAGAACCGCTCGGTCACAGAGGCCGGCGCCTCAAATCACGCGGTCACTCTGCGCGGCGCGCACTATCCGCCAAAGAGTATCGTCAATGTGTACAATAATTTGTGTCACGTAATAAAGAGACATTCCAAGAACATGCATGGCATAGTATATCGACAAGTCAAAAGTAAAACAATCATTACACAAGATATCATATGCAGTCCACCGAATATGCATGCTCGTACTCGCTTCAAAAAGATTATGATGACTGTGGGGTCAATTCTAGGAGAACAGATAGAAAGCAGCAGGAGAGGTTTGGGACCATTTTGTAACAGCAGACAAATGTTAGACTATGTAATACGGGTTTTCATGGATGTTAGCAGTCCGCCCCCGGTAGCTGAGTGGTCAGCGCGACAGACTGTCAATCCAAAGGGCCCGAGTTCGATTCCCGGCTGGGTCGGAGATTTTCACCGCTCAGGGACTGGGTGTTGTGTTGTCCTAAAGTCGGTCCAAACAGACGTCACGATGCCCAGGGGGACACAGATATGATTAGCACCACGAGTGATGAAGAAGAAACAGATACCGACCAGGGCACCAACACAGATATTGAAGCGTCCAGCGCGGATGATCCATAGTGTCAACCAAGTCAAATTCAAAGAACAGAGTGGAACAACCGACAAGAGGTGCACAAGTCACACACAATCCTAAAAACAGATTGCACCTTATATGTAATTATTTAGAAGCATCTCCATGTCTAATAAGAGCAAAAAGCTGGTTACCTCTTCAAGGGACCTACACCTTCCGTTAAGAGGCAGCGCACAGTCTGGATGGAAGGATCTTAATTGTGGTCCCTCTCTTTTGAGCCCAACCCGACGGATACCTATGGTTGATCGGGTAAAACCACCGTTCAGGCTGTGTTGCTGGCGGGGCCGGGAGGTGCTAACTGCCACACCACGTATCATTTTAAGTCTCATTGGCTCAGCGTGAACTGTTTGTACAACCAACCTACACAGCCTATACCTCAACCTCCACTACACTAATAACTTATGATCTGAAGCTTAAAGTTAGGCACCTCTTCAAGAGACCTACGCCCCCTGGTAAGAGGCGGCGTACGTCCTGGATGGAAGGATCTTAATTGTGGTTCCTCTCTTTTGACCCCAACCCGACGGATACCTATGGTAGATCGGGGAAAACCACCGTTCAGGTCGTGTTGTCGGCGGGGCCGGGAGGTGCTTGCGCCTGATGTACTCTACTAGGAGCCTTGTAGGCTCAACACAAACCGTTAGCGTCATTACCTTATTACTTTTACCACAAGTACCCTTTAATTAGCAACTTTGAGCCAAGCACAAAATCAGTTACCTCTCTATTGTATATCGTAAATAGTTTAGCAGGCAGGACATGGAGGTCTTAGTCTTAGTTTCTAGCTTTAACGTACTCTAATCTCTTCTAGTTAAGTTAGTTTTTAGAATGGTAGATGTTAAAGGCATGGTGAGCGACGGCCAGCGTCTTGAGGGTCATTCCAAGACCCGGGCCGCCGCCCACAACCAGGTGACGGGCAATATCATACCTATCCCTTCTCTATTCAGTTCTCTACCTTCCTTCTTTCTAAATATTTAATTTCGTTTTGTTTATTAATATCTTACTTGATTTTGTATTAGTTATAAGTTTTTCTAATGCTGCACACAAAAAAAAGATATCAAATGGATCTAAACAAATAGAGCCCGCCTCCACGTGGCGGGACACGGGCAACGCTGTGAGTGGGGACGGGAGCCGGGGTGGTGTTACTGTCAGTCACAACGGCTAAGTGGCAACATACGACCCACCATAACAAATTAGACGGTGGGTCATAAAATATAAGCAGCTAGTGAAAAAAAGTGTCCTAATCATCATCATTTCATCCCCATCGACGCGCAAGTCGCCGAAGTGGCGTCAAATCGAAAGACTTGCACCAGGCGAACGGTTTACCCGACGCAGGCCCTCGTCACACGACATTTCAGGGATGTTAGGTATGGCAGTCTTGTGAAGATGAATGATTAACACAAGGAAGGAACAGATGGAGGACACTCTTTCCTGCCCCCTTACACACGAGCGCACTTCATCCCCTCCCCTCTTTCTCTCTCTGTCTCTCTCTCTCTCTCTCTCTCTCTCTCTCACACACACACACACACACACACACACACACACACACACACACACACGCACAGAGTCCTCCCCAACATCACACTGAAAACCACAGGGAAACGTACGAGACAAATACTGTTGAAACCTTAGAAGAGCAACCGCGCACTGTTTTATTTGTCCGCGAAGAGAATGCAGTGATAAGAATTAACAAACGGTAGCCATGATACTGTTAGCCAATTGTTCAAATGGCTCTGAGGACTCAACATCTTAGGTCATAAGTCCCCTAGAACTGAGAACTACTTAAACCTAACTAACGTAAGGACATCACATACACCCATGCCCGAGGCAGGATTCGAACCTGCGACCGTTGCAGTCCCGCGGTTCCGGACGGCAGCGCCAGAACCGCTAGACCACCGCGGCCGGCTAGCCAATAGTACTGTGTCCGAAAACAAATGAGCATTTCTCGTAGCGATATTCATACCGGTAATAATCTGTGGTATGACTCATACGGCGAAATAACAAAATGCAAAAAACAGAATCTCGTGCATATTTTTCAGGCAAAGAGTTTGGAAAGGTATTAAGAAATTTGGAAATTTGTGGTAAGGTCTTATGAGACCAAACTACTTCGTTCATCGGTCCCTAAGCCTACAAACTACTTAATCTAACTTAAACTAACTTACGCTATAGTGCTTAGAGCCATTTTTACAGAGTTCATACCACTTCTCTACCGTTCCATTCTCGAATGGCGAATGGGAAGAAGGAACACCTAAATTTTCTGTTCGAGCTCTTATTTCTCTTATTTTATTATAATGATCATTTATCCCTACGTAGGTGGGTGTCAACATAATATTTTCCCATTCGGAAGAGAAAGTTGGTGATTGAATATTTCGTAAATAGATCTCGCCGCAAAGAAAACCACCTTTGTTTCAGTGATTGCCGCCCCAACTCGCGTGTCATATCAGTGACGCTCTCACACCTATTGCGCGATAACACGAAACGAGCTAACCTTCTTTGCACTTTTTCGATGTCCTCCGTCAATATTACCTGGTAAGGATCCCACACCGCGCGGCAATATTCCAGCAGAGGACGGACAAGCGCAATGTAGGCTGTCTCTTTAGTGGGTTTGTCGCATCTTCTAAGTGTTCTGCCAACAAAACGCAGTCTTTTTTCGCCTTCCACACAATATTATCTATGTGGTATTTCCACGTTAAGTTGCTAGTAATTGCAATTCCTAGGTATTTAGTAGAATTGACAGCCTTTAGATTTGTGCGATTTATCGAATACCCAAAATTTGATTTCTTTTAGTACCCATGTGGATGATGTCGCACTTTTCTTTGTTCAGTGCCAATTGCCACCTTTTGCACGGTACAGAAATTCACTCTAGATCATTTTGTAATTGGAATTGATCGTCTGATGATTTTACTAGACGGTAAATTACAACGTCATCTGCAAACAATCTAAGGGGGCTGCTCAGTTTATCACCTAGATCATTTATGTAAATCAGGAACAGCAGAGGGCCTATGACACTACCTCGCGGAACGTCAGATATCACTTCTGTTCTAAGCGTAAAAAAATCTGACAAACTACGCTGCAATCTGAAAACAGTTGCATCGTTACCCCACTATTGCAGTGCAGTTATCTGTCGTGCAATGAAATAGATTCTCTTCCACATTTATTCCTTAAAGATAAATGTCTTTCGAAGTACAGTAAACTTCCTCCTTGGCATTTTTCTGCCAGAAAACTCTGTTTGACACACCAGTGCCGACCGGATTGGCCGAGCGGTTCTAGGCGCTACAGTCTGGAACCGCGCGACCGCTACGGTCGCAGGTTCGAATCCTGCCTCGGGCATGGATGTGTATGATGTCCTTAGGTTAGTTAGATTTAAGTAGTTCTAAGTTCTAGGGGACTGATGACCTCAGATGTTAAGTCCCATAGTGCTCAGAGCCATTTGAACCATTTTTTTTATATAAGTGATGAAAACATTCACATTACATCATCACCAGTAAATACTTTTAACTAATCTCAATAAACTAGAGTTTTCAACTGGGAGAACGGAAATTGTCAGATCACTTAAAATAACTTACAATGTTTGGTAGAATAGAATGTACAGCAGACGCTCACTAATTCGGACTAAATCAATCCGAAATTTACGATAAATCGGACTGGTTTGTCATAGCGAAATTAAACGTTGTCTTACTCTACGGGAAGTCTTTCGCTCCAAACTCATTTACTGGAAAATGTTCAACGCGTCTCCTTACTTCCCATTCGCTTCTGCCGTTGCCGGTAACGAGTAACGTATGTATCATTCATTACTAATCACAGGCACGCAACGGAGTCGAAACCTGCTCAGTTCGCTTGTTGACGACTTGCGTTAAATTACATCTCTGCAATTACTTAAAAAGTACATCGAAGAGTCGTGCAGTGACCAAGATGAGTTCAGTTTAGGTGATATTGGTGAGCCGGCCAGTGTGGCCGTGCCGTTCTAGGCGCTTCAGTCTAGAACCGCGCGACAGTTACGTTCGCAGCTTCAAATCCTGCCTCGGGCATGGATGTGTGTGATGTCCTTAGGTTAGTTAGGTTTAAGTAGTTCTAAGTTCTAGGGGACTGATGACCTCAGATTTTAAGTCCCATAGTGCTCAGAGCCATTTGAACCATTTTTTTTTTTTTTTGTGATGAAAACATTCACATTACATCATCAGAAGTATAAGAGTGGCGCCAGCTGTTGGGGCACATAGCATTATAGGTCCACACGACAGTAGCAAATAACTGGTAAAGTACGAACCACTTTACAGTAAATGTAAAATTTCTAGTGCAGTACAAACATTCATTTTAAGTACTTAGAGTAAGGTATACAGTGAGTCCAAAAAGTATTCGTTTAGCTGCATATCTTTTAGAACACCAAGTCTGTATAACATGAAAAGAAATGTATACGAAATCTAAAGAGCCAGTCATGTAAGAAGTATCTCGGCAAGTGATTTTTGTTGAAAAGCAAGGAAAGAAATACATCCAAATCGACAGCAAGGTTAACAAAATAGAAGAATGTAACACAAGAGCTAGTATTCGTCCACCATCCTAACATGCCGAAATTCTAAACTGTAACGCTGAGCCACGGCACACACTAGAGCCAACCGTGCGCGGCCCCACTCTATCGCCTGCTGTGGTTCTGAACGGCGCCGATACAGTGCGATTAGCGCCGTGGGCCGTAGGGCAGTGAGGCGACGCTGATCGAAAGGAAACTTATTCTGCGCTTACATAATGAGTACAAATCTTCTTACGAGATTGCTAAAGCAGTCCGTAGATCTAGATCGACGGTTCAGTCGATAATAGATCGGTTTTGCGCAACAAAATCATTAAGAAATCAACCACGTTGTGGGGCGGCGAGTTTAACTCTCGTTGTAACATTAAAATATTTGCTGTAATAATGTTTTTGCAATTCAAAATGTTTGAATCAGTTTCAGGCTTTTAAAATGTTGTTAATGCTGTCTTTCGCCGTTCTCAACACTGGCTCTCTATTTACCTTTTAGCACCCAGAAAGTGATTTAATAAAACGTGGAGCCTGTAAAGAGAGTTCCTAGTGCCCACTTCATCTGAGAATACCATTATAGCTGCAGCTTATAGCTCTGAGGAATGAGGAGATTGTTCGGGATTTCTAATCAAAACGATTTTCCAAAATAGTTGAGTATATTCTGAAATTCACTGATAACAAACACAAGTATCCCTACAACCTAACTAACAGAGCAGTTCAGAGTCTAATGCGCTGATGCAACTATAAATGTCCGAATTAAATGTTAAAAGAATGCTCGCCAAGATTTGATGAGAATATTTCATCAAACGCCACGCTATAATAATTGGTAGAATGTCTGTCCCGCGACGGCACGTGAAAATACGACAATACGCAAACTGAAGCTAGATAATGCAAATCATCTCAGAATTAATCCTTTACTTGAAATGCTTTCACGGTTCCGCGTATCTCTAGTAACTTAATACGGCACCCGAGGCTGTTTGTAGCAGTGCTTCCGAGCGAAGCGACTCCCGACACAGCTGACGTGCTATTCAGCGTCTGGAGAGAACTGGGGCTTTTCTTCCTCGCGCAGCGCTTTTATATATATAGCCGCGGTGCGGACGGCTAAGAGAACGCCTGATCAAATCGGCTCTCCCGACTAGCTGCTGGGCTAGTAACGCACCACTTCAAGTTACATAATAATTTATAGCTTCTTTTGCTGATGGCCGATGAAGCTCTTAATTTAAACATGCATTCAGCACGCAGGTAAGTATTGATAATAAAATTTTGACGTGGCTAAGTTAAATATTTTGGGCGAGAGAATTAATTAAATTACACTGCACGCAGTAGATGAGCTCTGAACTGGCCCTTTTGAGATCCGCTATCGCTATAATTTTATAGGTATTCAAAAGAAATTTTTCACATCTTCACAGTCATAGCGGATCTCCAACCTATTTAAATCTAAACATCCTAGCCTTATTTATTAGCCTACTTAATCTATCTTGCTTCCTTCAGTTTTGAGACGAAAACCAGAAAATCATGAATTTCCACTAAAGTCTTTATCTGTGAAATCCAAAGTACTGTTTTTATTAAATCATTATGAAAGAGGAATCTAAATATAAATTTTGAAGTCTCTAGCTCTTTTCGGTTGCGCCAATGATTTTTTCAGAAAAACATCCAAATTTCGAAAATGGCTGAAGTTATCGAACTGATATTTAACACACATTAATTTAGTATTATTCCTCACATGCTAGAAAAATTTTTAAGTCATTTGCTTGATTTTTAAGGTATTGCGCAACATTTATGACGTCAGAGCTAGTTACAGCAGACTGGCTGGCACACAATGGAAACTGATGTGAATTTACTACAGCGTGAGTAGGCTGCTTCCCTACAACGTGCCGGACGCCCTCACACTTTGACTGATGCAGACGTGAGATTTATCACGAGGGAAATGAAGAAGAAACCTAAAATCAGCGCTCCTAAGTTGGCTGGGAAGTAAGAGTCAAGGTGAAAGAAGGTATGTGCCAACACAATCAGCAATACCTTCAAAACGTATGGGTATCACGGCCGGGTAGCGAGCAAGAAATTTTGGGTCAGTGAACAGAATCGAAAGGAACGTCGTCATTTTTCAGTGGAATATAGATTCAAAAAGGAAGACTTCTGGAATAGAGTAATATTTTCTGATGAGAGTAAATATAACGTATTCGGGTCGGATGGCAGGCGAAAGGTGCGGCGTATGAAGAATGCGGAGATGTTGCCACGCAATCTTGTGCCAACGGTTAAACACAGTGGTGGCTCCCTGATGGTGTAGGGCTGTATGAGTGCTGCATGTGTTGAAAAATAACGTTTCATAGAAGGTACAATGAATCACCATATGTATATCAATACTTTAAAGGACAATCTGAATCCTAGCGCTGAAAAATTAGGTCTGCAAGGAAATTACATTTTTCAACAAGATAACGACCCAAAGCATACGGCTCTAAATACAAGGTTGTGGCTCCTGTACAGTACCCCAAAACAACTTAACACCCATCCTCAGAGCGCAGACATTAATCTTATTCAACACATTTGGAAAGTACTGGAAGACAGCATCAGGAGAAGACACATTTCTAACAAGAGTGACCTAAAAGAAGGACTTCAAGACGAATGGGACAAAATGCCAGCCTCTCTAACGGCAAACTTGGTCAAGCCCATGCCCAGACGACTACAAGCAGTATTTTCTGCAAAGGGAAACCACACTAAATATTAATTTTTGTAATTGAAATAATAAATTATAATTAAAATAGGTGTGAAACATCCTGGTAGATTAAAACTGTGTGCACCGACCGAGACTCGAACTCGGGACCTTTGGCTTTCGCGGGCTAGTGCTCTACTTTTTTTCTTTTTTCTTTTTTTCTTGTTCGTTATTGATCGTTGTGTTTGGTCGTTGCGTACGTCGCAAGACATCCTGTTCAAGTTCGGTGGTTGATCCTTCCACCCAGTTTTTTATTACAGAGGCCAACCGGCTCTCTGACCGAACACGCTGAGCTACCGTGCCGGCTAACATCTGAGCTACCGAAGCACGACTCACGCCCGGTCCTCACAGCTTTACTTCTGGCTGTATCCCGTCTCCTACCTTCCAAACTTTACAGAAGCTCTCCTGCGAACCTTGCAGAACTCGCACTCCTGAAAGAAAGGATACTGCGGAGACATGGCTTAGCCAAAGCCTGAGGGATGTTTCCAGAATGAGATTTTCACTCTGCAGCGGAGTGTGCGCTGATATGAAACTTCCTGACAGGTTAAAACTGTGTACACAGACCGAGACTCGAACTCGGGACCTTTGCCTTTCGCGGGCAAGTGCTCTACCATCTGAGCTACCGAAGCACGACTCACGCCCGGTCCTCACAGCTCTACTTCTGCCAGTATCTCGTCTCCTACCTTCCAAACTTTACAGAAGCTCTCCTGCGAACCTTGAAAGGTCCCGAGTTCGAGTCTCGGTCGGTGCACACAGTTTTAATCTGCTTGGAGAATGTGCTGGCCAGGGCAGCAGTCGCACATTTTCTGTATCCAGAAAGGCCCGTACAGGACCTGCAACAAGCGGTCGTGCATTTTCCTGCTGAAATGTAGGGTTTCGCAGGGATCGAATGAAGGGTAGAGCCACGGGTCGTAACACATCTGAAATGTTATGACCACTGTTCAAAGTGCCGTCAATGCGAACAAGAGGTGACCAAGACGTATAACCAATGGCACCCCATACCATCACGCTGAGTGATACGCCAGTATGGCGATGACGAATACACGCTTCCAATGTGCGTTCACCGCGATGTCGCCAAACACGGATGCGACCATCGTGATACCGTAAACAGAACCTGAATTCATCCGAAACAATGACGTTTTGCCATTCGTGTACCCAGGTTCGTCGTTGAGTACACCATCGCAGGCGCTCCTGTCTGTGATACAGCGTCAAGGTTAACCACAGCCATGGTCTCCGAGCTGATAGTCCATGCTGCTGCATACGTCGTCGAACTGTTCGTGCAGATGGTTGTTGTCTTGCAAATGTCCCCATCTGTTGACTCAGGGATCGAGACGTGGCTGCACGATCCGTTATAGCCATCCGTATTACCCTCCTGAACTCACCGATTCCATATTCTGCTAACAGTCATTGGATCTCGACCAACGCGAGCAGCAATGTCGCGATACGATAAACTGCAATCGTGATAGGCTACAGTCCGGCCGTTATCAAAGTCGAAAACGTGATGGTACGCATTTCTCCTCCTTACACGAGGCATCACAACAACGTTTCACCAGGCAACGCCGGCCAACTGCTGTTTGTGTATCAGAAATCAGTTGGAAACTTTCCTCATGTCAGCACGTTGTAGGTGTCGCCACCGGCGCCAACCTCGTGTGAATGCTCTGAAAAGCTAATCATTTGCATATCACAGCATCTTCTACCTGTCGGTTAAATTT
The DNA here is from genome assembly GCF_023864275.1 of Schistocerca cancellata. Classification (NCBI taxonomy): domain Eukaryota; kingdom Metazoa; phylum Arthropoda; class Insecta; order Orthoptera; family Acrididae; genus Schistocerca; species Schistocerca cancellata. The sequence continues at coordinate 559,751,138 of NC_064631.1, read as the reverse complement.
GGCGTCTGTAGCACGTCACCTTCGTGGTGTAGCAATTTTAATGGTCAGTAGTGTATTATGGTGCATCTAGGCTTCATTTAATCACTACATGCAATGTCTGTTGTATTCCCAATTATATTTTCAGATAACTGTTTAAAAATTGTTTCTATAATTAACACTTTCAGGATTTCGGATTGGGACTGGCTCCAGATAGTCTATATTAGTATAGTTCCACAGTGTGCAAAATTACTCCTTGCTACACAGCAACAAAATTGTATTCAGAGTTATTACTCCCTACTTAACAATAAAATATTTACACACTACCCACTGAATTACGTTCCTGCAGAATATTCTGTCGTCACGAACATATTAGATACTTAAACAATGCAGTTATTAAATCAGCTGCGCACAGGTTGTAGGCATGTGACGAGAAACCGTTTCCATTACAACGTCGTCCTCAATAACTCTGCGATATTTCCACAGTTTTTATAACGCTTACTGTGTGTACAGTTAAAGTTACGTCTGGTTCGTTTCCTTATTGCTTTGTTGATAAGTTCTGTTGACATTACACAGCTGAAGAGGCAGTAATGGAAGCCACTGACACATGGGGGACTAACACAGCACCTGTGCCACTTACGCAGATGGCGTGCACCTGTCTCGACAGCACTCCGAGAGAAACCAAAGAGCATAAAACTTTTCCATTCATCTCCCTCTCTCTCTCTCTCTCTCTCTCTCTCTCTCTCTCTGCCTCTTCTATCGGAACGTAATTCTACCGTAAAAGATTGTAACTTTTCTTGGCATTTAAAATCAAATACATACACAGAAAGGTTGCACCGTCAAATGTCGATGCAATCTGCACTATCCTCAAGACCGCAACCGTTGACGTTGAAGACAGAGCGCTGTCAATTCTAAACCCAGATATAACACGTCAAATGGTTCAAATGGCTCTGAGCACTATGGGACTCAACTTCTGAGGTCATCAGTCCCCTAGAACTTAGAACTACTTATACCTGACTAACCTAAGGACATCACACACATCCATGCCCGAGGCAGGATTCGAACCTGCGACCGTAGCGGTCACGCGGTTCGAGACTGTAGCGCCTAGAACCGCTCGGCCACCCCGGCTGGCTATAACACGTCAAAATGACTAAAAATGGTGAAGCAGTTATCAACCAGAATATTGACAGAAAGTGCTTTTTGTGGCCATGATTCTGATGGAGGTGGCGTGCCAACACCTTTTGATTTATGTTCCCGTTGTGATCTACACTCTGAACTCTGGTTTGATGCAGCTATCCATGTTAGTGTATGCTGTGCAGGCCTCTTCATCGCTGCATACCTCCCTTCTCAAATACATAAGAACTGAAAGATTAATTGCGGCTGAACTGGATGAAGATCGAATATCTACAATGCGCAACAGAATTAAACGATCATTTTTCGAAACCTCGTACCGGTTTTCCATTGAGACGCTTAAGTTTGTAATTTAGTTCGGAGGTGCTTAGAAAGTTCCTCTGCAGTGGTGCAGAAGCGTGGCGCCCTATGACGTCAGGCTTGAGGACGCTTCAGACAGTAAGGTGTTGACAGATTTCAAAAAAGACCAAAGCTCAGAAGTTTATGTGACTTGTAACATGCGTTAATGATGTCACATTGGCACCCAATTTCACCATAATTTTGCTCAACGCCACCGTGGACGATTCACACGATAAGAGCGTCGTCACACTCCCTTTCACTCACATTTCACCCCATCTTTTGACGCCAGTGCGTTGGAGGTCAGAACCACGAGGCTCACCGTTAAGATCGCGCTAGGTTCTGACCAGTGGCTGACGAAAACATTTCACACACACTGCCGCTCAGAATTTACACGAAAAGTCCTCTAGGGGTGGCATAATGGGCGTCATTGAAACCACCTCTTTCCTTGGATAGTTGATTCCTACTCATTTTGCAGTCAAAAACTACAATTTTCGGTGCGATGAGCCATCGGAAGACGTTCTTGACAATCTTTAATACTGCCGGCATCTTCTCGACGCTTCAGCCCTTCTCTGAGGACGTCGTGGTCTAGCAGTTCGACCGCAGTTTTTGCGCACAGTGTACAGGGTTGCGGGCTTTCAAAAATACACTCCTGGAAATGGAAAAAAGAACACATTGACACCGGTGTGTCAGACCCACCATACTTGCTCCGGACACTGCGAGAGGGCTGTACAAGCAATGATCACACGCACGGCACAGCGGACACACCAGGAACCGCGGTGTTGGCCGTCGAATGGCGCTAGCTGCGCAGCATTTGTGCACCGCCGCCGTCAGTGTCAGCCAGTTTGCCGTGGCATACGGAGCTCCATCGCAGTCTTTAACACTGGTAGCATGCCGCGACAGCGTGAACGTGAAACGTATGTGCAGTTGACGGACTTTGAGCGAGGGCGTATAGTGGGCATGCGGGAGGCCGGGTGGACGTACCGCCGAATTGCTCAACACGTGGGGCGTGAGGTCTCCACAGTACATCGATGTTGTCGCCAGTGGTCGGCGGAAGGTGCACGTGCCCGTCGACCTGGGACCGGACCGCAGCGACGCACGGATGCACGCCAAGACCGTAGGATCCTACGCAGTGCCGTAGGGGACCGCACCGCCACTTCCCAGCAAATTAGGGACACTGTTGCTCCTGGGGTATCGGCGAGGACCATTCACAACCGTCTCCATGAAGCTGGGCTACGGTCCCGCACACCGTTAGGCCGTCTTCCGCTCACGCCCCAACAACGTGCAGCCCGCCTCCAGTGGTGTCGCGACAGGCGTGAATGGAGGGACGAATGGAGACGTGTCGTCTTCAGCGATGAGAGTCGCTTCTGCCTTGGTGCCAATGATGGTCGTATGCGTGTTTGGCGCCGTGCAGGTGAGCGCCACAATCAGGACTGCATACGACCGAGGCACACAGGGCCAACACCCGGCATCATGGTGTGGGGAGCGATCTCCTACACTGGCCGTACACCACTGGTGATCGTCGAGGGGACACTGAATAGTGCACGGTACATCCAAACCGTCATCGAACCCATCGTTCTACCATCCCTAGACCGGCAAGGGAACTTGCTGTTCCAACAGGACAATGCACGTCCGCATGTACCCCGTGCCACCCAACGTGCTCTAGAAGGTGTAAGTCAACTACCCTGGCCAGCAAGATCTCCGGATCTGTCCCGCATTGAGCATGTTTGGGACTGGATGAAGCGTCGTCTCACGCGGTCTGCACGTCCAGCACGAACGCTGGTCCAACTGAGGCGCCAGGTGGAAATGGCATGGCAAGCCGTTCCACAGGACTACATCCAGCATCTCTACGATCGTCTCCATGGGAGAATAGCAGCCTCATTGCTGCGAAAGGTGGATATACACTGTACTAGTGCCGACATTGTGCATGCTCTGTTGCCTGTGTCTATGTGCCTGTGGGTCTGTCAGTGTGATCATGTGATGTATCTGACCCCAGGAATGTGTCAATAAAGTTTCCCCTTCCTGGGACAATGAATTCACGGTGTTCTTATTTCAATTTCCAGGAGTGTAATATGAAATGAGGTGTGGTCCTCAACTACGTACTCTCAGGCTCAGAGTTGAAATATTGAAAGTTTTGGCTGGTTTCGTTGCCTACGGGCTGAGATACGTAGTTGCCGCATTACAAGCCAAATACTGCTGAGTCTACAGTGTACGATATGAATATACACAAGAATCGATCACTCGGCAATTGCGAATTTTGAAGGAAACATAAACATTTATACATCAAACATCGCAATTAAATAAATTCTGCAGGTACTATTTTAACGACTTTAAATGATGAGTACGATAGCAGAAGTACCTTCAAGAATGCCCTTTATTTCTGCAAAACACTTATTGGTGTCGTTGCTCCAGCAACACATCAGTCACCCAACGATATTGTATGAACGTAAACGGTAGTGCAAATTAAAGTATTTTTTAACGACAGCTGAGGTTGTGGATTATACATGCAGATTGTCTAACAAAGGACTACTAGAACTTGAAATTAAATAACATGAAGTCAAATATCGATATAAGAAAGCAGCAAAAGTTACGCTTATTGTAAAAGAATTAAGAATTTTATAGAAGTGTTTAGAAATAGTAGTTACAAAAGCTGGTAACAGTGCCGTAATAAATAGTACCCTGGAGCCCAGAACGATGAGTTGAGCCCTTGAAACGCGAAATGAGGTTAGCGTGCCGAGAAAAAAGTTGAAATTGTGTATTCCATTGAACAACGTGTGTTTCTGCTGTTGGAACACCACAGGTTAGGAGACAGTATTATGGATACAAGGCGCAGCTTCCCCACACAATTTTGGACTGATAATGACCTAGGATCTGGGAATAATAAGGTGCTCCCTGTAAATCAAATAATTAAAAAAATATTTACTTACCACGAAGGACTATCTACTAGCATTAAAATGAGCAAAACTGATTCGCCACAACGGGCAAACTTTTGATTACAAGGATCAGTAAACTGAAAAGAAAGCTTTAGATTCTGGTAAATGTACAAGAATTTAACAAAGTTTTTAACAAGAATCCTTGTAATTAGCATTAACAGATGGCTGTTACCCAAGATGCAACAAAGCAGGTGAATTCCTTTCATCTGTTATGTGTTTCTTGCCCCCGAAATTAGAATTAGTGGTCTTTTTTATATTCGATATGTTCATTTACTTTCCATGTGCATAGTACCTAAAAATATCGAATATTGACCCAGGTTGGAGACAGCTTAATTTTACTCTGTATTACATTCCTTTGGTTATCAGTAGTTATCATCTAGTTAGTTCGCCTAAACACCATGCTAACTACAAGACGTCAGTAATTTCAGATATCGTTGTCATTGTGCATATGTAAATATATACCTGCTGATTGACTTCCTGATAAAGTAGATAAAACAGATATGTAAGCAAAGGAAGTATTCTTACAACCAATGACGAAAACATGTTAGCAACTTTTGCACTCATCTAATTTTGGGATAATTGAGACCGTTTGAAAAACTATTGTTCTTGAGATAGAATCCCATATTTATGCAAACTAGCCAGTGAAATTCAATAAAAATTATTTCTGTATCTAAAAGTTAACCTTCAAATGGATCTTGTTCCACTATTCAGTTAGCAAAAAACGTAAATCTGTAGTTGTAATTTATGAAAATCCAGTAAACAACAATTGATAAATTCCATTATAATTATTGTAAACTTATGAAAGAGACAACTTGAAATTCATTTTAAGTCATTGCGTGGTAGGTTATGGAAGGAACAAGTTGTGTGTGCGAAAATGCTGGATAATGTACAGCAGAAGAAGTAGTACAAATTATATGTCAGAAAATTTACTGCGTTTTATCTAAATTTCGTGTCCCGATGCTCAGTTTATGATTCAGTGATTGTTTTTAATGACCTACTGTGAACGTGTAGTAAATTTCATCTTCAACATAAAGTTTCAACAATAGCTAATCTAAACAGCGACAGTAAGATCATACTGTGAACTGTGTTATTTCCTGACGATAATTAATATGCATATCGTATCATGTATTGATACGTCTGTTTGATTTCAAGGACAGTGACTTAAAGAACATTATACAGTACTGTGTTAATGGTTTCCTTGCCACACGTTAATAATTATGTTTAATGACATCTGTGTTAGTTTACTGCATTCAAGCAATATTGCGAGATATCAGTGCAGTATGTGGCTAGCTGTTTACCTGCGCATAAACTGAGTAGATGAGACACTGAGAATCTGGTGTCGACTACGTTACTCACAGTAGCCTATTTTCAACCACTATCTTATCAGACAGTTTGGAGGAAGCGCAGCAGCTGAGGGCATATTTGTACCGGTAACGAACGGCTAGGCTACAACATCTGTGGTGCAGACAGTTGTAAGTAGGCTGTTTATGTTTTCTTATTGGCAACGTTACGTAGCACTCTGTATGAAAATCACTGGCTGTGCTGTGTGCAGTCTGTGGCTAGTTTGCATTGTTGTCTGCCATTGTAGTGTTGGGCAGCTGGATGTTAACAGCGCATAGCGTTGGGCAGTTGGAGGTGAGCCGTCAGCAGTGGTGGATGTGGGGAGAGAAATGGTGGAGTTTTGAAATTTGTAAGACTGGATGTCATGAACTGCTATGTATATTATGATTTTTCAACACTATTAAGGTAAATACATGGTTTGTTCTCTATTAAAATCTTTCATTTGTTAACTATGCCTATCAGTAGTTAGTGCCTTCCGTAGTTTGAATCTTTTATTTAGCTGGTAGTAGTGGCGATCGCTGTATTGCAGTAGTTCGAGTAACGAAGATTTTTGTGAGGTAAGTGATTTGTGAAAGGTATAGGTTAATGTTAGTCAGGGCCACTATTTTGTAGGGATTTTTGAAAGTCAGAGTGCGTTGCGCTAAAAAAATATTGTGTGTCAGTTTAAGCACAATCATGCATAATTGTTCTAAGGGGACGTTTCATACAGTGAACCCATTAATCCAAAGTTTTTAAAAGAGGACCTTTCGAACACGTTTGTGTAGCATACAAAGTGGAATGTTTTATGATCTACCGGGTGATCAAAAAGTCACTATAAATTTGAAAACTGAATAAATCACGGAATAATCTAGATAGAGAGGCACAAATTGACACACGTGCTTGGAATGACATGGGGTTTTATTAGAACAAAAAAAATACAAAGTTCAAAAAATGTTCATCTGATCAGAATAGCAATAATTAGCATAACAAAGTAAGACAAAGCAAAGATGATGCTCTTTACAAGAAATGCTCAATATGTCCACCATCATTCCTCAACAACAGCTGTTGTCGAGGAATAATGTTGTGAACAGCATTGTAAAGCATGTCCGGTGTTATGGTGAGGCATTGGCGTCGAATGTTGTCTTTCAGCATCCCTAGAGATGTCGGTCGATCACGATACACTTGCGACTTCAGGTAACCCCAAAGCCAATAATCGCACGGACTGAGGTCTGGGGACCTGGGAGGCCAAGCATGACGAATGTGGCGGCTGAGCACATGATCATCACCAAATGACGAGCGTAAGAGATCTTTCACGCGTCTGATAATACAGCTTCACTAAAAGCGCCTTTTCAGGTAACGTCAACATGCTGCGACTGCTGGCGCATCTGATTCTCTCTCTCATTACAGCTCCTTTTATACACGATTGTCATATGCAGTCACTGACGTTTTGCTGTCCTGCGCCATCTGTCGGACATTTTATGAAATTAGTTTTTTTCTTTTTTTTTTGTTCTAATAAAACCCCATGTCATTCCAAGCATGTGTGTCAATTTTTCCCTCTCTATCTACATTATTCCGTGGTTTATTAAGTTTTCAAATTTATACTGACTTTTTGATCACCCGGTATATAAAAACGAACAGGTAATACAATCAAACGTTTAAAAAGGAAACGAACTATATACGCCTGCGAAGCAAAAATACTGAACTAAAGGAAGTGCTTTAATTGAATGAAGGTGATTTTTAGATCCCAACTACACGCAGCAATAGCACAAATTACAATTAAATAAAATTTGACTTGTTGTAAATAGACAGAAGGGATTGTCACACTACACTACAAACTCGAAAATTACGACAAGGCGTTACTGCCTGCTATCGTGAACATAGTTCAGAACCTGTATGAATTCTAAACACACACTGAGAACGCAAGTGAAAGACCATGCAGGTTTCTCTGAAAACACCACGGAAATAGAGCACAAATGTTAAACTTGAGTGGAAGCATTTGATTTTAGAAATACAGAATATTTAAATTTAAAAATGCATGCACCAACAGTTCAAAGCGAGAATTACAATCAAATAAGCATTGGGGATAATGACATTCAGGATGCTGATCCACTTTTAAAGCATCGGCCAAACTACAGCCAGTGGAATGATCGTGCAAGAACAACAAACGACGCTTAATGGTGACACAGCAGAAATTTGTCTCGTGAAACGCCAGTAACGCATTAACGTCCACCAGTTACGGAGCTCAATATGGTTTCTGCGTTAGGTCAATCACGGACGATGTAGGTTGCCAATCAAGACAGCAGGGACTTCGTCAAAATGAAATGCAGCGCGTGGCTTCACCATCTCACATGCGAAGAAAGGCCACAGCTCTTTAGTAGGCGAAGGTGCGGTACAAAAAGTAAACACTAGCGATCCAGACACAGGGAGCAGCCCACCACGACACCACAGCACAACCCACGAACCCGAGCCCGGCTTCGTCCAATGGCCAACTCCCTGCCAACCTCCAGCCACCGACCCCTTGAGCGGACACCAGAGTCTATATTGTTATTTCATTCCACCTCGCTCAATATAGCCGGGCGGCTGTCAGTGGGACAATCAACTCTTAAGCCAGTTACTAAGAAAAAACTACAGGAGACAAAAAATTGTAAATGTTAAGCAAATATTTGCAGTTAAGTTAAAAATATTGTTACTAGTGGAAATAGAATGTACACTCCTAAAAAGAACACATTGACACCGGTGTGTCAGACCCACCATACTTGCTCCGGACACTGCGAGAGGGCTGTACAAGCAATGATCACACGCACGGCACAGCGGACACACCAGGAACCGCGGTGTTGGCCGTCGAATGGCGCTAGCTGCGCAGCATTTGTGCACCGCCGCCGTCAGTGTCAGCCAGTTTGCCGTGGCATACGGAGCTCCATCGCAGTCTTTAACACTGGTAGCATGCCGCGACAGCGTGGACGTGAACCGTATGTGCAGTTGACGGACTTTGAGCGAGGGCGTATAGTGGGCATGCGGGAGGCCGGGTGGACGTACCGCCGAATTGCTCAACACGTGGGGCGTGAGGTCTCCACAGTACATCGATGTTGTCGCCAGTGGTCGGCGGAAGGTGCACGTGCCCGTCGACCTGGGACCGGACCGCAGCGATGCACGGATGCACGCCAAGACCGTAGGATCCTACGCAGTGCCGTAGGGGACCGCACCGCCACTTCCTAGCAAATTAGGGACACTGTTGCTCCTGGGGTATCGGCGAGGACCATTCGCAACCGTCTCCATGAAGCTGGGCTACGGTCCCGCACACCGTTAGGCCGTCTTCCGCTCACGCCCCAACATCGTGCAGCCCGCCTCCAGTGGTGTCGCGACAGGCGTGAATGGAGGAACGAATGGAGACGTGTCGTCTTCAGCGATGAGAGTCGCTTCTGCCTTGGTGCCAATGATGGTCGTATGCGTGTTTGGCGCCGTGCAGGCGAGCGCCACAATCAGGACTGCATACGACCGAGGCACACAGGGCCAACACCCGGCATCATGGTGTGGGGAGCGATCTCCTACACTGGCCGTACACCACTGGTGATCGTCGAGGGGACATTGAATAGTGCACGGTACATCCAAACCGTCATCGACCCATCTTTCTACCATTCCTAGACCGGCAAGGGAACTTGCTGTTCCAACAGGACAATGCACGTCCGCATGTATCCCGTGCCACCCAACGTGCTCTAGAAGGTGTAAGTCAACTACCCTGGCCAGCAAGATCTCCGGATCTGTCCCCCATTGAGCATCTTTGGGACTGGATGAAGCGTCGTCTCACGCGGTCTGCACGTCCAGCACGAACGCTGGTCCAACTGAGGCGCCAGGTGGAAATGGCATGGCAAGCCGTTCCACAGGACTACATCCAGCATCTCTACGATCGTCTCCATGGGAGAATAGCAGCCTGCATTGCTGCGAAAGGTGGATATACACTGTACTAGTGCCGACATTGTGCATGCTCTGTTGCCTGTGTCTATGTGCCTGTGGTTCTGTCAGTGTGATCATGTGATGTATCTGACCCCAGGAATGTGTCAATAAAGTTTCCCCTTCCTGGGACAATGAATTCACGGTGTTCTTATTTCAATTTCCAGGAGTGTATATAAAAATATACAAGAAACGTGACTCGTTTCGCTTTGAGTAACAAACAGTTGTAATACGTAGGTTGGAACTTAAATAATGGCAACATTGCTGTGGAGACACTATGCAATGGAATCTACTATTGTCGGTGGTAGAACACATTGTTGACATACCTACCTTACCTCCTAGCAAATGGACTCGCCTGTCCCACGTCACTGGCGTTCGCACAATCGAGGGAAACACAGTCACTTGTGAGCGAGCGGTCTAACGTAACGGTGTCACTATGTTTTCGAATCAGGAACTACGGAGTTGGATCAAGTTTGAATGTGCCAGAGGCCGTACAGCACGACAGTGTCATCAAGGTCTTCAAGAGGCGTGCAGGGGATCGGCATTGCCGTACAGAATAGTGGCACGTTGGGTAAAAGCCTTCAACGAAGGTCGGCAAACTGTGGCACACATTCAAGGGGCAGGTCGTCCTAGCGTCTCTGAAGATGTGCATGCTGTTGCCGCGTTAGTGGACAGTGATGGACGCCATATGATTCGTGAACTCGCCCACGAACCGCATCATGAAAGAACGCCTGGGCATGCGAAAAATGGCATCACGACCGGTTCCGCATGACTCGACGGAAATGCAGAAATGGATGCGTTACGACGCTGCTCAGACGCACTTGGAGCGCTATGAGCGCGAAGGAGAGGTTTCCTTACGCCGCCTCATAACACTGGATGAGGCATGGGCCACATCGTACGAGCCAAAACTGAAACGCCAATCCAACAAATGGCGTCATTATGGCTCGCCGCGAAAGTCGAAAGTGCTTCAGAGCCCCAGTATGGTGAAAGTTACGATGGTTCTCGTGTACGACTGTGATGGTGTTATCCTAACGCATTACGTTCCTCCACGGCAGACCGTCAATGCACAGTATTACTGTCGGTTTTTGGAGCATCACCTGCGACCAGCTTTGCATCGGTTGTGAATAAATAGTTGCCACTATTTAAGTTCCAACCCTCGTAAAAAGTAAAAATCAGAAAGACAGTAAGAACACATTTAAAAAAAAAACATGATGCAGAACACTTATGTTAAAAAGAAGCACTTCACCGGATGGTGCAAATGTATCGATGCGATAGGAGTTGCTGTTCCGATGCAAGAAGGGTTGGGAGGGAGTTGGAACAATTTGAATACCATGTAATTGTGGGGATGGAAAGAGTCAGTATAAATGGGTATAATATTCAGCATCTCACACTTGCTGATCTAGCATGGATAAAGGAGGAGTTGCCATTTAACAAAACAGGTGTATAAGTGCAAAACTGTGGAAGTACACACTTTGAAGTTTGTGCATGTGGACTACAGCTAGATAATGTATTGTTGGTATTAGCAATAGTGTACAGGTCCTCAGGAGATTGGGAGCTATCCATAAAAAAGTTCGACTCACAAAAAGAAAAAGTTATTAATTTGTGGTGATTTCAATGTAGTTTCTAAGCAATTCTGATAGGAAAAGTGAACTAGAACTGATATTAATAACATATAACCTAGAATCAGTGAGCAACTTCCCTACACCTATAGCTCAAGACAGTAGCACTCTAATAGATAATGTAACTATACAACAAGAGGATGTAAAACCAACACATGCTTTCTCTATGGTAAATGGATTATCAGACCATAATGCACAATTGATTAACTTGCAAAACCTAGCAGGGTGTACAGATCAGAAACCATTAAGTAAAAGTGTTAGGCTGGTCGACCTGGTATCTATAGAGCACTTCAGAGAAAGTTTAAGAAATGTCAATTGGGAAGATGTATATACTGAGCCAAATGCTAGAGATATAGGCAACAAATTTCTTGATAAGTTTATATTCCTTTCTGAAAATTGGTGTCCCAAAAAAATTACTATCGTAACACGAAACAGTTTTCAAAGAAACCTTGGATTACTACAGGTATTAAAGCGTCTTCAGAAAGAAAAAGAAAATTGTACGAGACAGCAAGAATTAATAAAGACCCAGACGTAATTTTACACTATATAAATTATTGCCACATACTGAGAAAATTTGTCAGAAAATCAGAAGTATGTTTGTTAGACATGAAATTAACAATTCAGGCAATAAAAACAAATCAATATGGAAATATGGAATGTTGTTAGAAGAGAGACAGAAAACGTAACCACTGGGGTAGGTATTATTATTATTAAAGAGATTGAGACCATCTTAACCAACAGTACACAAGTAGGTAATGTACACTCCTGGAAATTGAAATAAGAACACCGTGAATTCATTGTCGCAGGAAGGGGAAACTTTATTGACACATTCCTGGGGTCAGATACATCACATGATCACACTGACAGAACCACAGGCACATAGACACAGGCAACAGAGCATGCACAATGTCGGCACTAGTACAGTGTATATCCACCTTTCGCAGCAATGCAGGCTGCTATTCTCCCATGGAGACGATCGTAGAGATGCTGGATGTAGTCCTGTGGAACGGCTTGCCATGCCATTTCCACCTGGCGCCTCAGTTGGACCAGCGTTCGTGCTGGACGTGCAGACCGCGTGAGACGACGCTTCATCCAGTCCCAAACATGCTCAATGGGGGACAGATCCGGAGATCTTGCTGGCCAGGGTAGTTGACTTACACCTTCTAGAGCACGTTGGGTGGCACGGGATACATGCGGCCCTGCATTGTCCTGTTGGAACAGCAAGTTCCCTTGCCGGTCTAGGAATGGTAGAACGATGGGTTCGATGACGGTTTGGATGTACCGTGCAGTATTCAGTGTCCCCTCGACGATCACCAGTGGTGTACGGCCAGTGTAGGAGATCGCTCCCCACACCATGATGCCGGGTGTTGGCCCTGTGTGCCTCGGTCGTATGCAGTCCTGATTGTGGCGCTCACCTGCACGGCGCCAAACACGCATACGACCATCATTGGCACCAAGGCAGAAGCGACTCTCATCGCTCAAGACGACACGTCTCCATTCGTCCCTCCATTCACGCCTGTCGCGACACCACTGGAGGCGGGCTGCACGATGTTGGGACGTGAGCGGAAGGCGGCCTAACGGTGTGCGGGACCGTAGCCCAGCTTCATCGAGACGGTTGCGAATGGTCCTCGCCGATACCCCAGGAGCAACAGTGTCCCTAATTTGCTGGGAAGTGGCGGTGCGGTCCCCTACGGCACTGCGTAGGATCCTACGGTCTTGGCGTGCATCCGTGCATCGCTGCGGTCCGGTCCCAGGTCGACGGGCACGTGCACCTTCCGCCGACCACTGGCGACAACATCGATGTACTGTGGACACCTCACGCCCCACGTGTTGAGCAATTCGGCGGTACGTCCACCCGGCCTCCCGCATGCCCACTATACGCCCTCGCTCAAAGTCCGTCAACTGCACATACGGTTCACGTCCACGCTGTCGCGGCATGCTACCAGTGTTAAAGACTGCGATGGAGCTCCGTATGCCACGGCAAACTGGCTGACACTGACGGCGGCGGTGCACAAATGCTGCGCAGCCAGCGCCATTCGACGGCCAACACCGCGGTTCCTGGTGTGTCCGCTGTGCCGTGTGTGTGATCATTGCTTGTACAGCCCTCTCGCAGTGTCCGGAGCAAGTATGGTGGGTCTGACACACCGGTATCAATGTGTTCTTTTTTCCATTTCCAGGAGTGTATTTAACAACCATTTCTTAAGTGTAGGTGAATAAATTTGTGAGAATAGATCACAAGAAAAAGCCAAGCGATACATGGAAGAGTCAGTTTTGAGACATCCTTGCCAGACTAATTTTCGTGTAACAACCTCTAGTGAAATAAGTAAAAACATTGAAAAATAAATGTTCCATTGGAGTAAATGACATCTCTAGCAAGATCTTAAAATAATGAGGAGCAATGTCAGCTGATGTTGTGAGTCACTTTTGTAATGCATCACTAACTCAAGGAATTATCCCAGACAGGTTAATATATAAGATTATCAAGCCTCTCTACACCACAGATGTCAATAATTACCGGCCAGTATTCTTGCGTACAGCATTTTCAAAAATCGTCGAGAAAGTAATGTACTCTGGAGTGGTTAGCTATCTCAACAGTAATGGGATACTTTGTAAATCACAGTTTGGATTTCAAAAATGCTGTTCTACTGAAACAGCAATATACAGTTTCACCGCTCACATAATAGAGTCGTTAAGTAGTAAAATGTAACCAATAATTATTTTCCCCTCGACTTACCGAAAGCATTTGATTGTGTGAATCATGACATTATGTTACAGAAATTACAATTCTATTGTATAAATGGAACAGCATATGAGTGGTTTAAGTCATATTTACAGAACAGGAAGCAAAAAGTTTCTTTATATGGTTTAAGAGATTTAAGGAAGTTTCCCACTTCATATAACTGGGATGAAATTACATTAGGTGTTCCACGTCGTTCGATCATAGGTCCCCTTCTGTTCTTGATATATGTGAATGACTTCCCTTCTTATCTGGAACAAGAAGCTAAACTGACACTGTTTGTTGATGATACAAGCATCATTATTAATCCAGTAAAAGAAACTCCAATAGAAAATGATACAAATAATATCTTTGAAAAAGTTATTGATTGGTTATCTGTGAATGGACTTGCCCTGAACTTCGGAAAAACACAGTACATCCAATTTTCTACTGCAAGGAGTACAGTTCCTTCAATAAATATAACACATCAACAGAAGTCACTAGCTAGGGTAGAGCATACAAGTTTTTGGATATACATAAATGGAAAATTCATATTTTCGATCTCCTAAAGCGACTAGAGCCAGCACCTTTTGTAATCAGAATAACTGCTAATTTTGAGGACAAAGAAATTAGCAAGCTAACATACTTTGCATATTTTCACTCTCTGATGTCATATGGAATAATATTTGTGGGTAACTCAACACTTAGGCAAAAAGTATTCACTGTTCAAAAGAAAGTGGTTAAAATACTGTGTGGGGCTCATAGTCACACATCTTGAAGGTATCCTTTTAAAAGATTGGGAAGTCTTACAACAGCCTCATAGCACATTTACTCAGTAATGATGTTCTCAACAACACGGATCAGTTTAAAAACAACAGTGACATTCATGATTATAATACCACAAGAAAGACTTACACTATTCTCTACATAACCTATCTTTGGCAAAGAAATGGGTAAAATACGTTGCTGTAAAACTTTTCGAAAAATTAGCAGAGGAAATAAAATGTCTGACGGACAGCAGTAATAGTTTCAAAATTAAATTGAAATCATATCTTCTTGACAATACCTTCTATACCATGAATTCTTGAATAGGAATAAATAAATCTATAGGTATAATACATGCATTTTGTGCCAGTTAAGGGAAAGGAGTAGGTAAAAAAAATTTAAGCTTAAAAAAAAACCTTGTTTCATGTGTGCATTTCTTACGCTCTTGACACGTTCCACATCGTAATGGTTACCGTGAGACTGATCAATGGAACACGTAACTAACTAACTAACAGGTTTAAAGCTGGTAGTATGGATAAATATAGGGATGGAGTTCATGATCTGGTATGGGGGGACGGTTGGTGTTTCTTTAGCAGAGTATGTGGAAGATGTGTAGATATGGGATTAGTGGGATGTGTTGCTAGAGGCGCAGCAGCATATTAGGATTGGAAACTAGAGGGGAAACTATAGGATTATTGGAGTCGAGTTTACGGACGGTGTACGCTGTTCACAGGTGTTCAATATGAGTGAGGAGATTAATTAATTTAAAGAGTTCCACTTCAGTTGTATTAATGATTAATCCCTACCCCCATGAACCATGGATCTTGCCATTGGTGGGGAGGCTTGCGTGCCTCAACGATACAGATAGCCGTACCGTAGTAGGTACAACCACAATCACAACGGAGGGGTATCTGTTGAGAGGCCAGACAAACGTGTGGTTCTTGAAGAGGGGCAGCAGTCTTTTCAGTAGTTGCAGAAGCAACAGTCTGGCTGATTGACTGATCTGGCCTTGTAACACTAACCAAAACGGCCTTGCTGTGCTGGTACTGCGAACGGCTGAAAGCAATGGGAAACTACAGCCGTAATTTTTCCCGAGAGCATGCAGCTTTACTGTATGGTTAAATGATGATGGCGTCCTCTTCGGTAAAATACTCCGGAGGTAAAATAGTCCCCCATTCGGATCTCCGGGCGGGGACTACTCAAGAGGACGTCGTTATCAGGAGGAAGAAAACTGGCGTTCTGCGGATCAGAGCGTTGAATGTCAGATCCCTTAATTGGGCAAGTAGGTTAGAAAATTTAAAAAGAGAAATGGATAGGTTAAAGTTAGATATAGTGGGAATTAGTGAAGTTCGGTGGCAGGAGGAACAAGAATTCTGGTCAGGTGAATACAGGATTATAAATACAAAATCAAATAGGGGTAATGCAGGAGTATGTTTAATAATGAATACAAAAATAGGAGTGCGGGTAAGCTACTACAAACAACATAGTGAACGTGTTATTGTGGCCAAGATAGACACGAAGCCCATGCCTACTACAGTAGTACAAGTTTATATGCCAACTAGCTCTGCAGATGATGAAGAAATCGATGAAATGTATGATGAGATAAAAGAAATTATTCAGGTAGTGAAGGGAGACGAAAATTTAATAGTCATGGGTGACTGGAATTCGACAGTAGGAAAAGGGAGAGAAGGAAACATAGTGAGTGAATATGGATTGGGGGTAAGAAATGAAAGAGGAAGCCGTCTGGTAGAATTTTGCACAGAGCATAACTTAATCATAGCTAACACTTGGTTCAAGAATCATGATAGAAGGTTGTATACATGGAATAACCCTGGAGATACTAAAAGGTATCAGATAGATTATATAATGGTAAGACAGAGATTTAGGAACCAGGTTTTAAATTGTAAGACATTTCCAGGGGCTGATGTGGACTCTGACCACAATCTATTGATTATGAACTGTAGATTAAAACTGAAGAAATTGCAAAAAGGTGGGAATTTAAGGAGATGGAACCTTGATAAACTGAAAGAACCAGAGGTTGTACAGAGTTTCAGGGAGAGCATAAGGTAACAACTGACAGGAATGGGGGAAAGAAATACAGTAGAAGAAGAATGGGTAGCTTTGAGGGATGAAGTAGTGAAGGCGGCAGAGGATCAAGTAGGTAAAAAGACGAGAGCTACTAGAAATCCTTGGGTAACAGAAGAAATATTGAATTTAATTGACGAAAGGAGAAAATATAAAAAAACAGTAAATGAAGCAGGCAAAAAGGAATACAAACGTCTCAAAAATGAGATCGACAGGAAGTGCACAATAGCTAAGCAGGCATGGTTAGAGGACAAATGTAAAGATGTAGAGGCTTATCTCACTAGGGGTAAGATAGATACCGCCTACAGGAAAATTAAATAGATCTTTGGAGAAAAGAGAACCACTTGTATGAATATCAAGAGCTCAGATGGAAACCCAGTTATAAGCACAGAGGGGAAAGCAGAAAGGTAGAAGGAGTATATAGAGGGTCTATACAAAGGCGATGTACTTGAGGACAATATTATGGAGCAGACAACATTCCATTGCATCTACTGACGGCCTTGGGAAAGCCCATCCTGACAAAACTCTACCATCTGGTGAGCAAGAGGTACGAGACAGGCGAAATACCCTCAGACTTCAAGAAGAATATAATAGTTCCAATCCCAAGGAAAACATGTGTTGACAGATGTGAAAATTACCGAACTATCAGTTTAATAAGTCACAGCTGCAATATACTAACGCGAATTCTTTACAGACGAATGGAAAAACTGGTAGAAGCCGACCTTGGGGAAGATCAGTTTGGATTCCGTAGAAATGTAGGAACACGTGAGGCAATACTGACCTTACGACTTATCTTAGAAGAATTAAGATTAAGGAAAGGCAAACCTACACTTCTAGCATTTGTAGACTTAGAGAAAGCTTTTGACAATGTTGACTGGAATACTCTCGTTCAAATTCTAAAGGTGGCAGGGGTAAAATACAGTGAGCGAAAGGCTATTTACAATTTGTTCAGAAACCAGATAGCAGTTATAGGAGTCGAGGGGCATGAAAGAGAAGCAGTGGTCGGGAAGGGAGTGAGACAGGGTTGTAGCCTCTCCCCGATGTTATTCAATCTGTATATTGAGCAAGCAGTAAAGGAAACAAAAGAAAAATTTGGAGTAGGTATTAAAATCCAGGGAGAAGAAATAAAAACTTTGAGGTCCGCCGATGACATTGTAATTCTGTCGGAGCCAGCAAAGGACTTGGAAGAGCAGTTGAACGGAATGGACAGTGTCTTGAAAGGAGGATATAAGATGAACATCAACAAAAGCAAGACGAGGATAATGGAATGTAGTCGAATTAAGTCGGGCGTTGCTGAGGGAATTAGATTAGGAAATGAGACACTTAAAGTAGTAAAGGAATTTTGCTATTTGGGGAGGAAAATGACTGATGATGGTCGAAGTAGAAAGGATATAAAATGTAGACTGGCAATGGCAAGGAAAGCTTTTTCTGAAGAAGAGAAATTTGTTAACCTCGAGTATAGATTTAAGTGTCAGGAAGTCGTTTCTGATAGTATTTGTATGGAGTGTAGCCATGTATGGAAGTGAAACATGGACGATAAATAGTTAAGCGAAAAGAGAATAGAAGCTTTCGAAATGTGGTGCTACAGAAGAATGTTGCAGATTAGGTGGGTAGACCACGCAACTAATGAGGAGGTATTGAATAGGATTGGGGAGAAGAGAAGTTTGTGACACAACTTGACTAGAAGAAGGGATCGGTTTGTAGGACATGTTCTGAAGCATCAAGGGATCACAAATTTAGCATTGGACGGCAGTGTGGAGGGTAAAAATCGTAGAGGGAGACCAAGAGATGAATACACTAAGCAGATTCAGAAGGATGTAGGTTGCAGTAGGTACTGGGAGATGAAGAAGCTTGCACAGGATAGAGTAGCATGGAGAGCTGCATCAAACCAGTCTCAGGACTGAAGAACACAACAACAACAACAACGATTATACAAACTACGACTAGTTTCGGGATGTTATAGCCCCATCTTAACATCCAGAATTCGGTCATTATTTGAATAATCATTAGTACAACTGAAGTGGACCTCTTTAAATTAATTAATCATGCCTGTCAGTTGCGGATGTTCTACATACCAAACTTGTGAGTGAGGAGAGGTGGTATTTTGATGAGTTAGTAAAGGATCCAGGTGGGGAAGGTAATCGGATGCGGAAGGTGTGATGGAGTGCTGGTGTTGAAGGAACTTGAGGGACTTACAGAACTTAGGAGAGGGGGGATATCCATGCAACATTTCCATAGCCAAGGATGGGTCGGATCCAGTTTTTATAGGCGTGGTGAGGTGCAGTCCCCAAGTTCAGCCAGTTAGTAGTTTTTGTCTATTGTGGGCTTTCTCTAATGAATAGTTACTAAGATTTATACGTTAGTTGTCGATTTATAGTTAGCCCAAAATTTTTTAGTGTGTCGGTTACCTGAACAGGACATTCATAGATGGTGAGGTAGAAGTCATGGAGACGGAATGTGCAGTTGGTGCGTCCCATAACTGAGGCCTAAATTTTCGAAGGATTGATCATGAAGAGCCATTAGTTACACCAGGAGGCAAACTGATTGAGGTGGGTATGGAGGGACTTTCAGGATTTCTAGAGTGTAGGATAAAGGGCAAGGATAGCAGGGTCGACAGCTTACTGAAGGAAGTGGACTGGTGGAAGTGGTTTGGACATATCAGCATCGTAGAGAAGATAAAGAGGAGCAGAGAGGACGTTGCCTTGGGGCACGCCTGCAGTGGAATGGAAAATGGGGAAATTGCTGTTGTTTATGACGACAAAGGATGGGTGATTAGAGAGGAAGGACGCAATAAGGTGAACATAATTAATTGGAAGTGCGTATGTCTGGAGTCTGAAAGAGAGATCGGAATACCATACACGGTCGTAGGCTTTCTCTAGATCGAGGAAGACAAAGATAGCAGATTTATGGGAGTTGAGTTGATGGTATAGGAGATGGGTTAGGTGCCGGAGCTGGTCATCAGAGGAGAAGATCGGCTGGAAGTCGTACTGGTTAATGGCGAGGTTGGTTCAGGCGTTGATCGATATTTCGGGAGAGGACCCAGCTGCGAGCTGTGTGCCCGTTTAAACTGTGCACATGTTGCTGTGTGCCCGTTTAAATTGTGCAAGTGTTGCTGCAAAAACGAAACCACAGGCGAAGCACGAGAAGCAGTGCCTTAGTAACGCAACCTAAGAGGTCCAACCAGTACCAGAATCGATATGACACACGCACGGCTCAGATTTAATACTCCAACAGGACCTGATCCGAAAACTATCAGGCAGCTCATACCCAAATTCTAACGGAAAGTAGTGTGGCTGATGCTCTAGCGAGAAATGATGGCTTAGGACAACTAGAGACGCTCCTGCCTACAGTTTCTGGACTTACTCAGTAACATCCCATAAAATCCGTCGGGAGAATTGAAGCGTCTCAGCACGCTTTGCGGTGACAAGAACAGGCCACATATATCTCCATTCAAAATCCAAAGTCACAAGACCAAACAAAGGGCTGATCTTGCGAACCTAATTATCTCAGTGACTGGTAATGAAGGATATCATGCTGGCTGCATTTGGTTCGCTCATGAAGCGCACTTTAATGGATTGATGAATAAGCAAAACACGATTTTGGGGTTCCGAAAAGGCCCCATTTGTACGAAGCGAAACCACTGCAGTCTCCAAATCTATTTTTTGGGCTGCGGTTTGCAGCAGAGGCATTATCCACTCTTTTTTCGTGTGAGGACTGCTAACTAGCGAACGTTACGTTGTAATTTTGGAACAATTTGTCACCAAACACCAAGTGTTGGAGGATCGACCTACCCCGAGAATTTCACGCAAAATGGGGTCCGACCACATCGCACCGAACAGAGGTTTCCCTTTCTTGATGAATATTTCGGAAATAAATAATAGCGTGGGATTAATCCAAATTTATTGGCGCAGGTATAGACCGGGTGCCATATATTCTCAACATTTGATCCATCTACTAACAACCTTAATTTATCATTAAATTGAACTAGAACATTTCTCCCGCTCTGACTCCTTGCGACTACATTTTTTGGTCGCAGGTTCGAATCCTGCCTCGGGCATGGATGTGTGTGATGTCCTTAGGTTAGTTCGGTATAAGTAGTTCTAAGTCTAGGGGACTGATGACCTCAAATGTTAAGTCGAATAGTGCTTAGAGCCATTTGAACCAACACGCTGCGTGAGTTTATGGCAACTGAACCCATTATCATTGAGACACTGCAGGATATGATGGCAAATTTCATTTTTCGTTTGCGCCATCTTTCTACTGCGAACGGTGCACACTTTGAAAAATTTGTGATGTGGCTGCAAAGACTGCTTGCAGAGGACAAGTTTTTGTGCATGCTGATACGAGCTGTACAGTGGACAGTCCCATCGCTAGCAGCTTTTGTATCTGCTGTTTCTAAATTTACGAAATTCTTACAGCTTTCGCAATAAACATACCGTTTTTTGCTTCATTCTACCGCCCTCCGATTTGATATTCAGTTCTGAAATAAGGGTACTCATTGTTGGTCACCCTGTACTGTGAAGTACCGAGTGGATGTAACTAAAGAGCAACTACTCACAGAGATGCAGTGTCTGGTACCGAGCGCCGCGGGTTTTGAATTCGCGCCAGACGGTATGGGCCTCGATTCCCACTAGAGCAGGGCTTAACAACTGGCCGGTTTTGAGCGCGAGTACTCGCGTCTGCTCAGGCACGTGCTCGCGAGCAGGTGCAAGGTCGCGGAGTAGGGAGGGAGGGGAAATGCGCGCGCACGTTTGAATGTGATCTCGCGTTCTTAGCAGATTTAACTAGCCATCTGAATGCTTTGAACATTTTACTATAAGGTAAAGATCTGCTAATTACTAATTTCATAGATCGAATACGAGCTTTTAAAATGAAATTGACACTTTGGGTGAGTCAGCTGGAAACAGGAAACCTAGCTCATTTTCCTAAATTATCATCCATGTAAGATGTTCACAAAGACTGTGAACGTTATTCACATAGTTTAGTTGATCATCGCTTTCAAGATCTGACAGCACTAGACAGTGATTTTGATCTGTTCTCTCCATATTCAGCGAATACTTAAGAGAATCGTCCTGAGCTGCAGCAAGAAATTATTGACCTGCAGTGTGACAGAGAATACAGAGACAAATTTCAGAACAAGAAAAACATTTTGGAATTCTACAGACACTTTCCTCAGGATAGATTTCCTCGTTTGCACAAACTGGCGGCTACAATAATATCAATGTTCGGTTCCACGCATGTTTGTGAACAACTGTTCTCTGCAATGAAATGTAACAAGACGCGCCTGAGAAACGCATTGTCTGATCGAAATTTAAACTGCACGCTGCGCCTAAAATGCACAAGAACAATTACTCCGAACATAGACGCAACTGTAAAGGGCAAAAAGTACAAGATAACTGAGAATCCCACACTTCAGTGACACCTTTTATTGTGTAACAGTTCACAAATTAATGCGAATGTAGAGGCATACAAAGCTAATAAAATTATGTGGCATGTGTACATTCTCCTTTATTTGTTTCATTTGTCGCAGTAATAATTCGTGAGTGATATCCCTGCAGGTGGCCGCGGATTTACATTGACTGGCGGCAGCTGTTGTGTGCCCCACGTGACTCTCCCCACTCTCCGCTCTGGTCCGGTAGTGGGGGTAGCGTGCTCGCGCTGTTCCGTGCTCGCGCCTTGCTGCTCACAGCTTCCTCCGCGAGCACGTATGTTGCGAAGCCCTGCACTAGAGGTCCCTACAGCCGTCGCGCCTTAAGCCGTGGCTGCGCACGTTCCTGGCTCACGTATAAAGCGAGGGCGCCACGGTGGAGCACGTGTTCCCAGCAGCCAATAGCGACCTACCGTATCCTGTATACGAGCGCCTGCCTCTCGCTCAGCTAGGCAGTCTGAACTTCGTGGAGTCTGTCGACATCTCGGCAACAGACAGCGTGTTTTGTAGTACTCTGTTTTCGTTACTAGTGGAATTGTGGATTCGTTTCGTTGTCTCTTCTCACCCCCGTTGCTTCTTGCGTGTTGTCGTTGTAAGGTCCCCTTCGGTCGTCCGTGGTTGTTCGTGCCCGTCCTTTCCCGTTCGTTTGTTTGTTCGCGGGCCGCTCCCATTTGGTCCCGCCGCGCTTCGCTCGCGGATACAACGCAGTGTGAGGTGTAATTATCGTACGGCAGCGAAACTTGGTAGATACTGCAATGCGTTAATGCAGATCAGATTTACTCTGGAAAAAAAATAGTTCCAGTTTTTCCACCAGGTGTAAATCTGCCACTGTACACTGTTTCTACGACAATATTACATACGTGCCGACATTTGGCAAGGCATGACGTGAGTGAAAAGTATGGATATCAACAAGAGAGACCGTGCGCCGTTAGTGAAACTGTTTTATGTGAACCGCAATAATTAACAGTGCTGAAAGGTCTGAGGAGCGACCCGACGTCAATTAACTGTTTAAACAAGGACATAATTGAATTCGAAAACACGGGTGAGCTCTATGTGTCACCTGAAAGAGGAAGGCGTTCTATCCCGGTGGAAGTTATTCACGAGATCGCTGTTGCTGTAACTGACCGCGCAGTACGTGCCCCGTATAGTGCTCGTGCAGTATCACAAGAATTGTCCGTCTCATGGTCAACAGTATAGAAAGTTTTGTGGTATTTTACACTGGAACCCATACAATATCCACACGGTGCAGCAACTGAGACCTCATTATCCGCAGCAACATTCTCAATTTCCTCTTCGGTTTCTGGCACGGATCGAAGTTGATGACATGCGGCCGGGTACAATTCTATAGGGCACATCTGCTTAACGCAACCTCCAGAGGTTTTCCAGATGCATGGCCTGAAAGATCACCTGATGTGAATCCATGAGACTTTTGTCTGTGGGGATATCTAAAAGAAGGCATATTCCAGGGACATGTCCTGTCTCTACTTCATCTGAAGGGCAGTACACATGAACACATTGCTCGGATTCCACCGGAAGTGCTGCGAGCAACTGTTGATCAGATCGTTTTATGGATACAGCATCTCGTCGGCGTCAACCGTGTTCATCTTGAGCGAACTGTGTAAGCGGTGCTTAATAATAAAATCAGCATTACGCCCCTATCACTTGTTTCACCTTTCCTGCCCACGTCCCATTCCTAATCTATTACATACGGAAACATTTCTGTACGCCTTTCTTGTAGTCAAAGCGCCAGATTTTCACCTGGTGGCCAAAATTGTAACTAATTTTTTTTTCCAGTGCAAATAGGTTCCGCATTAAAGCATTAGAATATCTACCAAGTTTCGCTGCTTTACGTTGATTACAGCCCACTTCTCTGCGAGAAGTTGCACTTAAATTGTTGTATAATCATCTGGTATTAACAATGTGAGACCTGAGCTTCTCCTGGCGTATACAACTTTCAAACAATTTACGAGAATTCAGCCAGATAGTATCTAAAGCGACTGCCGATATTTCGGCGAGAGTACACCCCGCAGTTTGTGCCATGACAATGGCGGGGTCTGGTTCCGCAAAAATGTCGGCGATCGCTGTGAATGTTACCTGGCTGAATTCCCGTAAGTTTTTTGGTATTAACAGCTATGGCAGCACAATGTATATGCGTAAAATCAAATCAGCTAGTATCTTTCTTTTCATATTTTGCCTTGTTCAGCCGTTCGTGAATTCGTATTCTCAGGTATGGAGACAATCAATTTTCGTTCCCTTTATCCGCCAATGAAACAGGTCAGAACGCGATATTATGCAAAAAGGTGCAGTTTTCAAACTTTCATTTGTCATCTTTCACTGTGTCATTTAAGATGACATAATTTCTTGGGAATTGAATGGTTTGATTGATTCTCTGGAGTTTTATGCTACTTTTGAATAGTTTTCTTCAACACATTTATAATCGTTTACTTGCTTTCATTTTAGTGACTTTAAACTGATAACCCAGTGCAGAGAATATGTTTATTTATTTTTATTTCTTACTTTCATTTGCTTTTTGTGCGTTTGGAGATCGGTATCTTTGTTGTGTTAGGAGAGAAGGGAAGACATCATTAAGAGAAATAACATGGTCTCTATATTCCTGCTTCTGTTGACGGAGTCGTCACCTTTATGGTTTAATAATTCATGAAGCTGCTGCGAAACAGTTTTTCATTTTCATTTCCTTCTGACAAGCGTTTTTCCGCTCTTGGGTCTTCCCATCTGCCTCGGGACCTCAGTGACACATCGTTAATGTTGAGGACTAGCGCGCTCTTTCTCTCTGCGATATTAATTTCGATTACATGGCTCCTGCAGGGATCCGTGGGATTATTTTTCTGTTTAAAGAGGAACAAGACGTCACTTTCCATCTTATACATTTGTTCTGCCTCTTTTCGTGATGTATCGCTGAGTATGCTTTGCTTTAGATCGTAATATAATACTGCAGTGGATTAGAGCACACGCATCACGTAGCCTAAATAAATAAACTAGGTTCAATAAAATGTGCTCAACGACATTAGAAGTTTAACAATTTAAAGTTGACAGTGTTGGAACAGGTCTCCCTCGTTTTAGTGCTGGACGGGAGTCTTCCACATTGGTTTTCACAAGGTTAGTACCTAGGGCGATGTCAAACTATTGTTATATGTTTGGCAATTTCCAAAATTTAATTTTATGAACTAAAATATGCCTTTAGCGAGGAACCATTTTGCGTCCTTTGCAATTTGTAGTTCATATTTTGCACCTATTCGGTACTGAAATGTTCTGATGTGCCTGCACGCTTCCAGTTACACTTCAGTATTCTTATACCGAGACCCAAGTAACTGCACTTATGTAAGTCGCCCAGTGAGTCTAATAATATTGATCTTTTATTTTCATTGGAGAACATAATACCTATGTCTGCATCTACATCTATACTCCGCAACCATCGTGCGATGTGTGGTGGAAGGGGCTTTGTGTACCATTGCCACTTCATTCTTTTCCTGTGCACAGGAAGAACGATTGCCAGTAAGCCTCAGTGTGGGCTCGAATCTCTCTAATTTTATCTTCATGGTCTTTTCACGAGATATACGTACGAGGAAGCACAATATTCTTCTAGGGACATACACTATCGGAACTAACAGTATACCACATCGTGACACGTCCGTGCTTCCTAAATGAAAGATTTACCATTTATGGTTAATCGTGGCCTATGTGCGATGTATAATCACCAGCTCAGCAGAGGTTGCTTGTTCCCGCAAACTGAGTGTATCTGCCTCCTATGAACTCACTGTGTATAGACAATAGGGAGTGTGAGAGAGGAAGCATGCGTTGACTGCTGGCCGTTGAAGAACGTCGGCCCAAACCACGAGCTCGCTCTGTCATCCACACCCGGGTGGCTAGGACGTATTTCCTTCTTGAACCTAGGTCCTAAACGGATAAACTTATTTTTCTAAGGTGATCACCTGAGTCCCACAAAGGCTGGGTGGTGGACTTTGAACTTTCCTATAAACGTCTAATTGTAACACGAGTAGGGAATAAATTGCTTATGGAGCATGAAAGACGTAAACTTCTCTTTAAACGGCCCGTAAATATGCCACACCTTGCCCATTTTAACCAAGACACACTGCACCTGGAAACATTTTTTATTTCAATGCTTGCAATATTGAAGAAATAATTCATTGCTTTCTGCTGTTGTTCTTTGAAATGAAGGGCTTATTTCAATAGTGGTACAAGTCCATTTTTGTTCATATTGAGATACAGAGTCCTAAAGTTAAATGAGCGCTGAAAAATCTGCAGTTGAGATACCAGAAATATTCAAGCATATGGATTCTTGCTAGAGATGAACCTTTCTTTCTGTTTGTTTGGCTCATTAATTTCAGAAGCATTATAGACAGAAAGGTGGAGGTAATGGACTTGTACCACTATTGAAATAAGCCCTTGAAATATACCCCTTGAAATATACTCCAAGACACACACACACAAAAAAATACCATGAAGACATCATCCAAATAAGATGGAAATCGGTAGGTGTGAAGTACACGTACATACAGACAAATGATTACAGTTTCAGAAAAACTGGATGATATATTCAAGAGAAAGTGATTCACAACCTGAGCAAGTTTGGTCCTTATGCAAGCAGTCATTCAGCTTAACATTGATTGATAGAGTTGTTTAATATCCTACTGAGGGATCACCATAATCATCATAATCATCATCTCCTTCCAATGATTAGATGTTGTAATGACCTGTTTCGGTCTCTATCATCCATCCATCCATCTCCATATATACCTCGATACATAGATCTCTCTCTCCAGTTCGCCGGAAATTCATTGTCTTTTTGGCAATCTGCATCCATCCATTTCCGTATATACCTCGACACATAGTTCTCTCTTTCCAGTTGGCCGGAAATTCATTGTCTTTTTGGCAATCTGTTTTTCGTCATTCTATCAATACGATCCATTTCATTCTATTCTCTTCTATTTTGTCATTAAATGCACAGATTTTTAAATCTGATCTTATTGTTTCATTCATAATTTCATCCATTTTATGACAACCTCTTACATACCTCGTAAACTTCATCTCTGCTGCTTCTATACGTGATTTTTTCCTTTTTTATCCATGTTTCGGAACCATATACAAGAGTAGGTAGAGCCATAGCTTTACTGAATTTCATTTGTGTTCCTTTTCTTGTTTTTCTTCTCAAAGTTCTTCCAATTGCTCCGCAGATAGCTTAATATTTATTAACTTTCTTCTCAATGTCTTTGTCATAGTTAAAACAAATATCACATCCTAGATAATTGAAGTGAGATATTTGTTCTTAAAATGTTCTCATTTATTATTATTTTTTATATGACTGGATTATTTCCTTTGAAAGCCATTGTCTTTGTCTTCTATGCAGATGTAGTTAAGTTATAATATACTGCGTTTTGGCTCAATATGTATACCGCTCTTTGTAAATTAAATTCCGTTTCCTGTATAATTATCAGTTGCTGTTGTTGTGGTCTTCAGTCCAGAGACTGGTTAGATGGAGCTCTCCATGATACTCTATCCTGTGCAAGCTTCTTCACATCCAAGAACCTACTGCAACTCACATCATTCTGAATCTGCTTAGTTCATTCATCGCTTTGTCTCCCTCTACGATTTTTACCCTCCACGCTGCCCTCCAATGCTAAATTGGTGATCCCTTGATGCCTCAGAACATGTCCTACCAACCGATCCCTTCTTCTAGTCAAGTTGTGCCACAAATTCCTCTTCTCCCCAATTCTAGTCAGTACCTCCTCATTGGTTACGTGAGCTACCCATCTAATTCTCAGCACTCTTCTGTAGCACCACATTTCGAAAGCTTCTATTCTCTTCTTGTCTAAACTATTTATCGTCTATGTTTCACTTCCATACAGGTCTACACTCCATACAAATACTTTCAGAAACGACTTCCTGACACTTAAATCTATACTCGATGTTAACAAATTTCTCTTCTTCTGAAACGCTTTCCTTGCCATTGACAGTCTACATTTTATATCCTCTCTACTTCGACCATTATCAGTTATTTTGCTCCCCAAATAGCAAAACTCCTTTACTACTTTAAGTGTCTGATTCCCTCAGCATCTCCCGACTTAATTCGACTACATTCCATTATCCTCGTCTTGCTTTTGTTGATGTTCATCTTATATCCTCCTTTCAAGACGCTATCCATTCCGTTCAACTGCTCTTCCAAGTCCTTTGCTGTCTCTGACAAAATTGCAATGTCATCGGCGAACCTCAAGGTTTTTATTTCTTCTCCATGGATTTTAATTTCTACTCCGAATATTTTTTTTTTCGTTTCCTTTACTGCTTGCTCAATATACAGATTGAACAACATCGGGGATAGGCTACAGCCCTGTCACATGTAGGAGTATTTCATGGTACGCTAGATCCTATTTGAATTTCTAAGTGTATTCCATCTTTCCACTTCATAAGTTAGTCAATATATAAATTAAATGAAGTGTGTTGTAGACTGCAGGCTTGTGGAACACCTTAATTTATTAAAATATCATCTGACATTTTTGAACCTGAAGTTATAAAAACTTCTGTATTTACATATAGGCTCTTTATTTTATTAGTAAGATAATTATGAAAACCCTTTTATTTCCAATATTTTCCATAAAATGAGTCTTTCTACCACCATGCCAAAGGTTCTCTCAAAATCAATAAGCGCTAAATGGGTTTCTAAGCCAAATTTCCGATGTTGTTCAATAAGTTGTCCTATTATAAATACGTTATCATTAAACGAACGTCCCTTTACGAAACCTGATTGTTCTTCTGAGATTATTGCATCAGCGATAGTTTGTAGCCTTTGATTAAGTATTTTCCCATAAATTTTACTTCCTGCATTTACTAAACTTATTCCTCCATAATTTCCTGTGTGTTTTCTACTGCCTTTTTTTAAATACAGAAATTACTTTAGTTGTGTTCAATTTTTAGGTCCAGAACACTTCTTCCAAAACATATTTAAAAAATGGAGGAATCAAAATTGTGAAATGGTTCCTCCATGTTTGATTACTTCAGCGTTAGTGTCATCTAGCCCAGTAGATTTTCTATTTTCTTGTTACGTTTAAGGCTCCTTTTAATTCGTTTACGCCTTTTTGATCTACAGAGTTCTCATCAACGCTGATAAAATAACTTTCTTCACTGTCTTCATAGTACCTTGAATTTCGGTGATGATGTATCCATTGTTTTTCTGTTATTATATTAATGTTTGCAGTATCTTTCAATATGTAATTCATACGCTCCATAAGTTTAGAAGCTATATTTTGTCTTCCCCTCCCCCCATGAACCATGGACCTTGCCGTTGGTGGGGAGGCTTGCATGCCTCAGCGATACAGATGGCCGTACCGTAGGTGCAACCACAACGGAGGGGTATCTGTTGAAAGACCAGACAAACGTGTGGTTCCTGAAGAGGGTCAGCAGCCTTTTCAGTAGTTGCAGGGGCAACAGTCTGGATGATTGACTGATCTGGCCTTGTAACACTAACCAAAACGGCCTTGCTATGCTGGTACTGCGAACGGCTGAAAGCAAGGGGAAACTACACCCGTAATTTTTCCCGAGGGCATGCAGCTTTACTGTATGGTTAAATGATGATGGCGTCCTCTTGGGTAAAATACTCCGGAGGTAAAATAGTCCCCCATTCGGATCTCCGGGCGGGGACTACTCAAGAGGACGTCGTTATCAGGAGGAAGAAAAGTGGCATTCTACGGATCGGAGCGTTGAATGTCAGATCCCTTAATCGGGCAAGTAGGTTAGAAAATTTAAAAAGGGAAATGGATAGGTTAAAGTTAGATATAGTGGGAATTAGTGAAGTTCGGTGGCAGACGGAACAAGACTTTTGGTCAGGTGAATACAGGGTTATAAATACAAAATCAAACAGGGGTAATGCTGGAGTAGGTTTAATAATGAATACAAAAATAGGAGTGCGGGTAAGCTACTACAAACAGCATAGTGAACGCATTATTGTGGCCAAGATAGACACGAAGCCCGAGCCTACTACAGTAGTACAAGTTTATATGCCAACTAGCTCTGCAGATGATGAAGAAACTGAAGAAATGTATGATGTGATAAAAGAAATTATTCAGGTAGTCAAGGGAGACGAAACTTTAATAGTCATAGGTGACTGGAATTCGACAGTAGGAAAAGGGAGAGAAGGAAACATAGTAGGTGAATATGGATTGGGGCTAAGAAATAAAAGAGGAAGTCGTCTGGTAGAATTTTGCAAGAGC
Organism: Schistocerca cancellata; assembly: GCF_023864275.1. Classification (NCBI taxonomy): domain Eukaryota; kingdom Metazoa; phylum Arthropoda; class Insecta; order Orthoptera; family Acrididae; genus Schistocerca; species Schistocerca cancellata. The sequence continues at coordinate 559,720,641 of NC_064631.1, read as the reverse complement.
ATAACTTAATCATAGCTAACACTTGGTTCAAGAATCATAAAAGAAGGTTGTATACATGGAAGAATCCTGGAGATACTAAAAGGTATCAGATAGATTATATAATGGTAAGACAGAGATTTAGGAGCCAGGTTTTAAATTGTAGGACATTAACTGGGGCAGATGTGGACTCTGACCACAATCTATTGGTTATGAACTGTAGATTAAAACTGAAGAAATTGCCAAAAGTTGGGAATTTACGGAGATGGGACCTGGATAAACTGACTAAACCAGAGGTTGTACAGAGTTTCAGGGACAGTATAAGGGAACAATTGACAGGAATGGGGGAAAGAAATACAGTAGAAGAAGAATGGGTGGCTCTGAGGGATCAAGTAGTGAAGGCAGCAGAGGATCAAGTAGGTAAAAAGACGAGGGCTAGTAGAAATCCCTGGGTAACAGAAGAAATATTGAATTTAATTGATGAAAGGAGAAAATACAAAAAAACAGTAAATGAAGCAGGCAAAAAGGAATACAAACGTCTCAGAAATGAGATCGACAGGAAGTGCAAAATGCCTAAGCAGGCATGGCTAGAGGACAAGTGTAAGGATGTAGAGGCTTATCTCACTAAGGGTAAGATAGATACAGCCTACAGGAAAATTAAAGAGCCCTTTGGAGAAAAGAGAACCACTTGCATGAATATCAAGAGCTCAGATGGAAACCCAGTTCTAAGCAAAGAGGGGAAAGCAGAAAGGTGGAAGGAGTATATAGAGGGTCTATACAAGGGCGATGTACTTGAGGACAATATTATGGAAATAGAAGAGGATGTAGATGAAGATGAAATGGGAGATATGATACTGCGTGAAGAGTTTGACAGAGCACTGAAAGACCTGAGTCGAAACAAGGCCTCGAGAGTAGACAACATTCCATTAGAACTACTGACGGCCTTGGGAGAGCCAGTCCTGACAAAACTCTACCATCTGGTGTGCCAGATGTATGAAACAGGCGAAATACCCTCAGACTTCAAGAACAATATAATAATTCCACTCCCAAAGAAAAAAAGTGTTGACAGATGTGAAAATTACCGAACTATCAGTCAGCTGCAAAATACTAACTCGAATTCTTTACGACGAATGGAAAAACTGGTAGAAGCCGACCTTGGGGAAGATCAGTTTGGATTCCGTAGAAATGTAGGAACACGTGAGGCAATACTGACCTTACGACTTATCTTAGAAGAAATATTAAGGCAAACCTACATTTCTAGCATTTGTAGACTTAGAGAGAGCTTTTGACAATGTTGACTGGAATACTCTCGTTCAAATTCTAAAGGTGGCAGGGGTAAAATACAGGGAGCGAAAGGCTATCTACAATTTGTACAGAAACCAGATGGCAGTTATAAGAGTCGAGGGGCATGAAAGGGAAGCAGTGGTTGGGAAGGGAGTCAGACAAGGTTGTAGCCTCGCCCCCATGTTATTCAATCTGTATATTGAGCAAGCAGTAAAGGAAACAAAAGAAAAATTTGGAGTAGGTGTTAACATCCAGGGTGAAGAAATAAAAACTTTGAGGTTCGCCGATGACATTGTAATTCTGTCAGAGACAGCAAAGGACTTGGAAGAGCAGTTGAACGGAATGGACAGTGTCTTGAAAGGAGGATATAAGATTAACATCATCAAAAGCAAAACGAGGACAATGGAATGTAGTCGAATTAAATCGGGTGATGCTGAGGGAATTAGATTAGGAAATGAGACACTTAAAGTAGTAAAGGAGTTTTGCTATTTGGGGAGCAAAATAGCTGATGATGGTTGAAGTAGAGAGGATATAAAATGTAGACTGGCAATGGCAAGGAAAGCGTTTCAGAAGAAGAGAAATTTGTTAACATCGAGTATAGATTTAAGTGTCAGGAAGTCGTTTCTGAAAGTATTTGTATGGAGTGTAGCCATGTATGGAAGTGAAACAAGGACAATAAATAGTTTAGACAAGAAGAGAATAGAAGCTTTCGAAATGTGGTGCTACAGAAGAATGTTGAAGATTAGGTGGGTAGATCACGTAACTAATGAGGAGGTATTGAATAGGATTGGGGAGAAGAAAAGTTTGTGGCACAACTTGACTAGAAGAAGGGATCGGTTGGTAGGACATGTCCTGAGGCATCAAGGGATTACAAATTTAGCATTGGAGGGCAGCGTGGAGGGTAAAAATCGTAGAGGGAGGCCAAGAGATGAATACACTAAGCATATTCAGAAGGATGTAGGTTGCAGTAGGTACTGGGAGATGAACGAGCTTACATAGGATAGATTAGCATGGAGAGCTGCATCAAACCAGTCTCAGGACTAAAGACCACAACAACAACAACAACATTTTGTCTTCCGTGAATGCCATGTTCAACATTAGCAATGAAACTTTCCCAGGATGCACTATGGAATCATTTTATTAAATTCTTTCTTTTGTTTCTTTTCTGTTTATACACTCCTGGAAATAGAAAAAAGAACACATTGACACCGGTGTGTTAGACCCACCATACTTGCTCCGGACACTGCGAGAGGGCTGTACAAGCAATGATCACACGCACGGCACAGCGGACACACCAGGAACCGCGGTGTTGGCCGTCGAATGGCGCTAGCTGCGCAGCATTTGTGCACCGCCGCCGTCAGTGTCAGCCAGTTTGCCGTGGCATACGGAGCTCCATCGCAGTCTTTAACACTGGTAGCATGCCGCGACAGCGTGGACGTGAACCGTATGTGCAGTTGACGGACTTTGAGCGAGGGCGTATAGTGGGCATGCGGGAGGCCGGGTGGACGTACCGCCGAATTGCTCAACACGTGGGGCGTGAGGTCTCCACAGTACATCGATGTTGTCGCCAGTGGTCGGCGGAAGGTGCACGTGCCCGTCGACCTGGGACCGGACCGCAGCGACGCACGGATGCACGCCAAGACCGTAGGATCCTACGCAGTGCCGTAGGGGACCGCACCGCCACTTCCCAGCAAATTAGGGACACTGTTGCTCCTGGGGTATCGGCGAGGACCATTCGCAACCGTCTCCATGAAGCTGGGCTACGGTCCCGCACACCGTTAGGCCGTCTTCCGCTCACGCCCCAACATCGTGCAGCCCGCCTCCAGTGGTGTCGCGACAGGCGTGAATGGAGGGACGAATGGAGACGTGTCGTCTTCAGCGATGAGAGTCGCTTCTGCCTTGGTGGCAATGATGGTCGTATGCGTGTTTGGCGCCGTGCAGGTGAGCGCCACAATCAGGACTGCATACGACCGAGGCACACAGGGCCAACACCCGGCATCATGGTGTGGGGAGCGATCTCCTACACTGGCCGTACACCACTGGTGATCGTCGAGGGGACACTGAATAGTGCACGGTACAATCAAACCGTCATCGAACCCATCGTTCTACCATTCCTAGACCGGCAAGGGAACTTGCTGTTCCAACAGGACAATGCACGTCCGCATGTATCCCGTGCCACCCAACGTGCTCTAGAAGGTGTAAGTCAACTACCCTGGCCAGCAAGATCTCCGGATCTGTCCCCCATTGAGCATGTTTGGGACTGGATGAAGCGTCGTCTCACACGGTGTGCACGTCCAGCACGAACGCTGGTCCAACTGAGGCACCAGGTGGAAATGGCATGGCAAGCCGTTCCACAGGACTACATCCAACATCTCTACGATCGTCTCCATGGGAGAATAGCAGCCTGCATTGCTGCGAAAGGTGGATATACACTGTACTAGTGCCGACATTGTGCATGCTCTGTTGCCTGTGTCTATGTGCCTGTGGTTCTGTCAGTGTGATCATGTGATGTATCTGACCCCAGGAATGTGTCAATAAAGTTTCCCCTTCCTGGGACAATGAATTCACGGTGTTCTTATTTCAATTTCCAGGATAGCACACTGGACTCGCATTCGGGAGGACGACGGTTCAATCCCGTCTCCGGCCATCCTGATTTAGGATTTCCGTGATTTCCCTAAATCGTTTCAGGCAAATGCCGGGATGGTTCCTTTGAAAGGGCACGGCCGATTTCCTTCCCAATCCTTCCCTAACCCGAGCTTGCGCTCCGTCTCTAATGACCTCGTTGTCGACGGGACGTTAAACACTAACCACCACCACCATCCATTTCCAGGAGTGTACATTCCCCAGACTTCACTTCTTGGTGTTTTGTAAGTAGACGATTTAAGCATTTCGTTTTCCTTTAATATTGTTAGCTGTTTCCGTGTTCCATATTTTCAGACCCATTTTCCCTAGTACTTCATTAGCTATGTTGAACAATGCTATTTTTAATCTTTCCCACTTTTCTTCAATATTGTCTTTAGTTTCAATCATTTGTAATTCCCGTATGACTCTTTGTTGATATAAGTTCTTCATGCTTTTTTTTCTGTAAAAGACGAACTTTATATTTCAAGTTTGCCTGAGGAAAATCGAGCCACATTGTGTCCATCTGGCGGGTTAGATTGTCAAAAGTCCGAATTGGTATAAGGGCTCTGTCCGTAATGCTCCAAACGTTCTCAATTGAACAGAGATTCGGTGACCTCGCCTGTTGAGGTAGATTTTGCTAAAAACGAAGTCAAGCAGAAGAAACTCTCGCTGTGTGCAAGCAGGCATTCTCTAGCCGAAACAAAAAAAAATAGCTCTGAGCACTATGGGGCTTAACTTCTATGGTCATCAGTCCCCTAGAACTTAGAACTACTTAAACCTAACTAACCTAAGGACAGCACACACCACCTAGCCATCACGAGGCAGAGAAAATCCCTGACCCCGCCGGGAATCGAACCCGGAAACCCGGCTAGCCGAAACGGAAGTCCAGTATGGCTTGCCATAAAGGGCAACAAAGCGTGCCGTAGAATATCATCGATGTACCGCTGTTTTGTAAGGGTGCCGCGGATGACAACCACAGGGGTTCTCCTATGAAAAGAAACGACACACCAGACCATCATTCCTGGCTGTCGGGTAACGTGGTGCGCAACAATCAGGTTGGCATCCCACCACTGTCCGAGGCGCCTCCAGACACGTCTTCGTTGATCATCGGGGGTCAGTTCGAAGTGGGATTCATCACTGAGTACATTTTTGCTCCAGTCAATTAGAGTCCAGGTAGAAAACTGTACCAAAATGTTGTCCTCATTGAAAGCGGGTCACGTTAGCGAAGAAATGAAAATAAGATATAGGCAAATCCGGGTTGTGTGGTGGGTCATCATAAATTTCCCATCGAATGCGCTGCAGGAGCATTTTCGTTGCACCTGTAGTGTGCTGCCGAGAATTGTCATGAAGAAGGAAACACATGGCAGTTACGTTACGTGGGCTGCATGAAATCTGGTGAAACCCTTTAGCACTTTGCGGGAGACAGTATTCTCTAGGCTTCTTTACGTGCTCACTGTGCACTCAGAGCTAAAAGTGCGAGGTGATGCGACAGACAGGTATACTAGACACTCTGTGCATCACATCTGCCCAGAGCTTTACCGGATTTACACGTGGTTTTAATTTCGCAAACTATCGATGACTGGTCTTGTAACAAAATAAACTTCTCCAAATCCTCAAGAGCAGACCACTTTCTAGACAGAATAAACGCTAGGGACGAGGATTTTAAATTTCGGTCGGAAATTCTGGAGCTAGACCACAATGAGAGAGAGTGCACCGCTAAGGCTTGTTCTCTAACGGAAGATGTAAACATGCAACGGCTAGCGTTAAAGTGACAGGAGAGCCCGCAATTATCATGTAATGTGTATCTTCCTGTCGAGAGAACTAATACCGGCACAGAAAGCTTCCGATCGTGTGGAACAGAATGCTGAAATGGTGATAGGTAGAAGACAGACGGCATCAAATGACGTTCACAAACGACCCTACGTATATGGAAAACGAAATAGAGGATAGAACACCCCAAAATACCAAAATATCCGTTCGTGCAGTTCTGCAACGAAGCCCATAGAGATTTCGCCGTCGTCATCCCAGAACATTGCAAATGCCTGGCAGTACTTTGCAGAGGATTGTTATAAAGAATTTAAAGTTTCATTCTTATAAACTGCAAATAGTTCAACAGGTACAGCCGGGAAAGAAAGTGAATAGCTGCAATTTCTGCGCAACATTACCGGACAGTATTTACCTAGATGACAATCAGACAAATCCTGTCATGTGTGAAGAGACTCCCATTTCATCTGAATGAGCCTGTCAGTAAATAACACGTCCGACATTTTTCGAACACAAAGCATGTCCGACGAGGTCACCTACCTTTCATTCCCTCATTTTTTTCTGTGCGATCACGTCACAAAAACTGACGAGAAGAAGGCGGCAGATGCATACCCCGATTTCCCAAAAACTTTGCTCAGTGGAAGAGGAGCCAAAATACGCGGGCACTTATCAAGTCTTATACGTAGATACTCGAGGTACTTTATGAGCCTTTGAGCGAGTAAATGGTTCGTTCGAAGCGGTGGCACAGTGGTTAGCGCCGCAGTTTCGCACCTTTGCACCCCGTTTCGAAACCCGATTATTATTTTTGTTTTTCGTTTATTTACCAATGTCTGTAGAAGATTCCCACACAAACTTATTCCAACACATACTGAAATAACGTTGTCCCCGTTCCTCTGTTATAGTGTGTCTCGTGAATGAATTAAAAAAAAAAGATATGTCAATGAATAAAAAAAGATATGAAATTGTTTTCGGTGAGTCCTGTAGTGTATCTTTATTCGCAATCAGTTGCAAGCACCAGTTTCCGTAAAACTGATCCGTTATGCGTGGTTTGCGGGAAATTATTGCCAACGCGTGAAATTTTCAGCAATCTTAACGACGTTTCTTTTCTGAGCGAGATTTATACGAAGAAATATCGCTGTGGCAAACGTGTCTTTGATCCATGCTCGTGATATTAAGAATTTCTGTGTTTCGAATGTTTCTACGGTCGGTATAACCCAAGGCAATGCATAGAATCTTCCTGAAGAATAAATATGAGTATTATATAAAAATTAAGAATCTATATATAAATGAAATCCAAGAATATAAAAATTTAAAAGGATTTCTAACCTCCGAAATTGTCACACGCACATATATATTATTCAATAAATGTATGAGACTTATTGTGAAACCCAGTTGCAATTTTACAATTAATATAACACCCTTGTATCCCATAACTTGATAAGAAACGTTTGTGTAGTAAAGGACATGAGTAGAGAAATTAAAAAATGAAATTAAAAAAATTATCAGGTTTCGGAACAGGGTAGCAAAAGTTAGAAACCATGACGCTAGCTACTGTGTGTAGCTGGGCTGAGTTTATGGACCTCTAAAAGACATCTGAATTACGACGAAAACTTTGACGGTCGTTTTCTCAGAAACGGAAAAGCAACTACAAATTAGCCAAAACACGTGTTCGTTTATTTTGACTCCTATTCCACTGAGCGAAGTTTCTGCGAAATCGGGTTTTGCCACTTGCCGTGTTCTTGTCATGGGGTGTAATGAGGAGCTTATGCGAACGTCTTCAGAAACGCTTCGTCAGTGATTAAAGCCATTTGTGTGACTTACTTTTTAGGAAACACACTTACGTGCAGCTTTTCAGTAACGGCTATGTATGTAGAAAGGTTATCTACAGAAAAACTCTGTAAAGCTTGAAAGGTATTGCAGGGTAGATTGTGCTGGAAAATAATTGTCAAGAAGAAAATTCAGTACGTTGCGTACGTTGCATCGTTTACGAATTAATTAGCATTGAAGTTATCCAATCATGCAGTTGCACACTCAAATTCAGGGAGGCCGCCAGAGAGGGTGTCGCCAAATATGTGCTTTGTTTGGTTTCCTAAAACCGAACGAGAGAGTAATACGCGCGGCGATAGCAAGGCTCGAATCCTAAACAAAGTCTGAGTAGTCTCGTGCGCTGTCAACTACTCTATGAGAACAACATAACACTAATTGCATCTATCACGCAGCTTGAATTTGCGTGAGTCAATGCCTCCCTGATTCGTTGACTTCAATGCTAATTAACTCCGAAACGGCGCAGCGTATCTAATTTTTTTCTAAACAATTATTTCTCAGCGCAGCATGCGTTGTATAACCTATATTAATATAAAATGATAATTAAATCAAGACCCTACGCTGTCGACAGGCGTTGATATATATCAACGGGGACAGTTGAAAATGTGTTCCCCGACCGGGATCTCCTTCTTACATGGCAGGCGCTCTATCTACCTGAGCCATCGAGGGCACAGAGGGTAGAGCGACTGCAGGGATTTATCCCTTGCACGCTCCCCGTGAGACCCACATTACCAACTTAATGTTCACACACTACATTCGTTGTGCCCCTGCCCACTACACTCATTACTCGCGGCAGACAATTTATATATAAATGAAATCCAAGAATATAATGATTTTAAATGTAGACTGGCAGTGGCAAGGAAAGCGTTTCTGAAGAAGAAAAATTTGTTAACATCGAGTATAGATTTAAGTGTCAGGAAGTCGTTTCTGAAAGTATTTGTATGGAGTGTAGCCATGTATGGAAGTGAAACATGGACGATAAATAGTTTGGACAAGAAGAGAATAGAAGCTTTCGAAATGTGGTGCTACAGAAGAATGCTGAAGATTAGATGGGTAGATCACATAACTAATGAGGAAGTATTGAATAGGATTGGGGAGAAGAGAAGTTTGTGGCACAACTTGACCAGAAGAAGGGATCGGTTGGTAGGACATGTTCTGAGGCATCAAGGGATCACTAATTTAGTATTGGAGGGCAGCGTGGAGGGTAAAAATCGTAGGGGGAGACCAAGAGATGAATACACTAAGCAGATTCAGAAGGATGTAGGTTGCAGTAGGTACTGGGAGATGAAGAAACTTGCACAGGATAGAGTAGCATGGAGAGCTGCATCAAACCAGTCTCAGGACTGAAGACCACAACAACAACAACAACAACAATGATTTTAAAAAATTTCTAACTTCCCAAATTGCCACACACACATATATATATACAATAAATGTATGGGACTTATTGTGAAACCCAGTTGCATCGTTTCCGAATTAATTAGCATTGAAGTTATCCAATCATGCAGTTGTACAGTCATGCATGCATATTGAGCCAGCGGAGTTCTCTAGTGTCTAGAGCGTTGCAACCCCCCCCCCCCCCCTCCAAGGGCAATGCACCATGAGAGGATAGAACGCCCCAAAATATCCGTTCGTGCAGTTCTGCAACGAAGCCCGTAGCGATTTCCCCGTCGCCATCCCAGAACACTGCAAATCCCTCGCAGTACTTTTCAGAGGAAACGAAATGAAAATAAACTATTTCCCGTGGGCCTCGTACAGATATAATTCGCATGACAGTGTACGGTGCAGTGAACCACACGGCCTCACAAAAAAAAGATAAGTAACCAGATAGCACGATCGGATATACTGTAACGTCGCATATCGGCGACTATTTAAATCATCGGGATTGCAGTTATCTGTGACAGGTATAAAGGCCACAAGAGTGCACTAATATTGTTCGTTTTTAGTGTTGTTACCACGCCTGGTTAGGAATATAAGGAACGTTGACAGCGTCAGATGTTGAGTGATCACTGTGAAGGAATCGGAGGTGTCGTGTATTCATGTTATATGGTGTTATCACCAGCTAACAGTGTTTGAAAAGTTCCCCCATAGTGGGTCTCCATTAGGCTGTCTGGTCGAATCGTGAAACATCCAGATTTGTGGGGCATTTGGATGTGACAGTGCCCTTCATGGGAACCTGAAGATAGACATACTCCTCGTCAGGGTTCCAGTCAATCCCATCTGATTACTATAAAAGAGGATCGTCGTATTATGCACCAAGCACATTGTAACACTTACACATCTGTGTGTCTTCCATCCGAGGACAAGTGAATTACCATCCCAAGCGTATCGTGCTGTTAACACCACAACACAGACGGCTGCATTTAGAGTGGTGCCGGGACGGTCTGTCACTACCCCGGATGCCCTTCATCGACATGTATGGAGGCAACGTGGAGAGGGACCAGATTATTCTAATGTTTTGGAGAGGCATAGAGGTGATTTTCCTCGCAGCATGGTGAGCAGAGGCATCGGATATGACATCAGTTCACGGCTGGTCTCATGTGACAACATTGTGGCGCCATTTTTGAACAGGACAATGCTCGTACACCATGTAACGTTCTTTTATAAAAGAAATATAACTTTACGATTACGTTAAATGATGTCTGATCTGTGGAATGAATACAAAATTCGAATTGTCGTGTTGCGTGTTGTAATTGCAATTGGTGTGCTTACTCTCTGTCATTGTTAGCAAAACTTTACACGAATTGATTGGGCAATGCAACTCCCAGTACCAATAAAGAAATACGGTCCCTGCAAAATACATTCGGCCCCTTAGGCACTGACTCATCTGGCTCTGTTCACATAACAAATAAATTAAATTGTCTTACCTCTAAATCAGCAACGGAGTAACGCGATATATTCTGGCCTCTCATAAAAAACATGAATGCTAGCTACAGGCTCAGCAGTGTGCAATGCCGGCCATAATACTTGGAATGCACATGAAACTTCTTTGAAAAATATATGACCTGGACTGCGAAGCGGTACTAGTTATGATGAATTACTAACACTGAGTTTTCTTAGCAAAATTATATTGGAAGTGAAGTTTGTCTTTCCAAAAACATTTGACAATTGAAGCTACATTACTCACAACTGATTCACAAACAACGAGATTTAAACAGCAAGTATTATCTAACTTCATTAATCCAGCATCAGTGCAAATCGTTGGTTGGTTGGTTGGTTTTGGGGAAGGAGACCAGACAGCTTGGTCATCGGTCTCATCGGATTAGGGAAGGATGGGGAAGGAAGTCGGCCGTGCCCTTTCAGAGGAACCATCCCGGCATTTGCCTGGAGTGATTTAGGGAAATCACGGAAAACCTAAATCAGGATGGCCGGACACGGGATTGAACCGTCGTCCTTCCGAATGCGAGTCCAGTGTCTAACCACTGCGCCACCTCGCTCGGTGCAAATCGTCAAATTACACATAGCTCTGTTAACAGATCTTACAAACTCTACTAAAATGCAATATTAAACTAGCCTCTTTCTCAAAATCGTTTACGTACATTGTGGGGTTACTCAACAATTACAAATTTTCAGCCAACTCTTCTATCCTAACGCACTGGCAAAAACACAAATCATAATTATTTAATATTTTTACCTTATTTCCATGAAGACTTCTACTTCCATGTTCAGCAATATTGACGTACCTACATTAATCCAATCTTGGTGACTTCACACAGCACACCGCAGAAACTGCCTGCTCCATCGTCTTCGCCTCACAGACAGATACCTACGACTGTGCGCCCAGCGCTCTCTTACTCCAACAGCCGGCCGGTGTGGCCGAGCGGTTCTAGGCGCTACAGTCTGGAACCGCGAGACCGCTACGGTCGCAGGTTCGAATCCTGCCTCGGGCATGGATGTGTGTGATGTCCTTAGGTTAGTTAGGTTTAAGTAGTTCTAAGTTCTAGGGGACTGATGACCTCAGGAGTTAAGTCCCATAGTGCTCAGAGCCATTTCAACCATTTCTTACTCCAAGAAAACAGTGCAGTATCTTTGGCTCTGTGGTGGCGAACAATCAGCGATCCACATTACCGAGCCTATCAGAGACATTCATTGTTTAATATACACTAGTTTCATTTTAATTTATTATTATTCTTGTCTCATTCTGGTGCCACATTCAAGTGTGCCCCAGTATAATCCTTTCACCCACAGGTCACGTACCTCTATGAACTGTCAGTGGGATTTTGAGGTACACTCGTGATAACCAAGTTCCCCAGATTTGTCCCTAACAGAAAATGTGTATGACCAGGTCAGATGGGCATTGCGTCCCATTGCCAGTATCCAGTACGCAAAGAACCAGTAAAATTAGTTGCTAGCCAGGACACTATAACACAACTCACTGCTTTTATATTAGTACTATGCTGATAATCTTACACCTGTGACAGGATTTTTGTGGCCGTGACTGCAACTGTGCGTAATGGAAACGTATCGGACTACTTTTCGATTCTGGAAAGACCGTTATTGAGAGACAACAATAGCGAAACAAACGGGAATCGAAGCAAGGTTCTATTAGTAATCAAGAAAACTGTAATTACGTAACAAGAAACGGTCCTCAGCCTAATTAGGCAAAGTTGTAGTCAGTACCAGCATGATTCATAAAGAAAGTTAACTATGTAGGTTGACTTTACTTGACACTAAACTTTTGTTTTGCTGGTAAGAAACAGGACAGTTGCACAATTTAGCAAGTAATGTTTCAGTAAATTGCCTTGAACTACACTGGAGAAGTACTAACGTGCTTAGGCAACAACTGGCTCTCAGTAACACTACCTCACATTACACTAGGAAAATGATGATAATTATAGGTAAATGATTACTATTAGTGGAGAAATATTGCCATGGAGAAGAATTAATTTTGTCAGTTTGATTATAGAAAATTATTAATATTGAAATATATATGAATTAATAATATCTTTTGTACCGATTATTATTATTTGCATTCTCAAGGAATATTCACTATCTTACATTACTTAGCTCAAATGTAATATGTGGCGTCTGTATCTAGTAGAGTTTGAATAAATGTAGGCAATTACCTACTTTTGATAGCTGTTATTGTAATATAACGTTTAAATTTGTCTCAATAACCAGCATGGGGATCCAGAAACAAATTTATCGGTAGATTCAGATCGTGACTGAACACTTTAGTTACAACACAAAATAGTAAATATTATTGACTACATTACACATGTTATTGTAATAACTATTAGTTCAATTAAAAGAATCTTTGAAGTGAATGCTTTAACTGTCCATCCATGAAAGCGAGGTGGAGTATTTCAAAACCTATGCTCACTAAATCATTATGTAGTTTACAACTCCACAAAGTTGGTTAACTTTTGTTAAAGAAAAAACTGCTTTTCAGTTCAGTAAAACAGGATACCCGGATTCATCGTAGCACTTGGGATAGGGCCCTGTCTAGGTAAATGACTAAGAATCAAATACGGTGGCTCAACACGAAGTTCGCAGAACACAAAATTATTATTGAAAACGAAACCACGTAACTGATGCATGCAGTCATACAGTACCCAACTGCTAATGTGAGATGAAGGTGGTGCCAATGTCGATCTCCTGTGCTATTCAGAAAAGGGCGGCAAAAGTGTGCATGGCTCCCCCTGTGTAACGAGCTCTGAAAATTCTCTTCTTAGCGTCGGATTTTCATTGGACGTAGTTAATAAAAGTATGCCGTGAATAATATGCCGCATTACTTTCGCATCCGAGGCTATATTGTATAATCTTGCAGGTTTGCTCGCCTCTTTTAGTTCAGAAGATGCGCACCCCTAGCGTGCCGGCCACCGATTGATTCGTGGCGCATAGGAGCCTTGCAGCTCGACAGCCTTCTTTTATAGCACATTACTTTTGATATTACATCCATAGATTAATTACAGTTATTTAAATTATCACAAATAATCAATAAAACATTTACAAGGACGTTTCATCAAAGAGCATAGTTATACAGAAACCATATAAAATAAAAACAGGCAAAGAAGTTAGATAAGAGCATTAAAGGTATTATCGATAATACGAGGTGCATTCAAGTTCTAAGGCCTCCGATTTTTTTTCTAATTAACTACTCACCCGAAATCGATGAAACTGGCGTTACTTCTCGACGTTATCGCCCTGCAGACGTACACATTTTTCACAACGCTGACGCCATGATTCCGTGACAGCGGCGAAGGCTTCTTTAGGAGTCTGTTTTGACCACTGGAAAATCGCTGAGGCACGGCTGGTGAATGCGCGGCCACGGAGAGTGTCTTTCATTGTTGGAAAAAGCCAAAAGTCACTAGGAGCCAGGTCAGGTGAGTAGGGAGCATGAGGAATCACTTCAAAGCTGTTATCACGAAGAAACTGTTGCCTAACGTTACCTCGATGTGCGGGTGTGTTGTCTTGATGAAACAGCACACGCGCAGCCCTTCCCAGTGCAGGAAGGAATTTGTTCTTCAAAACATTTTCGTAGGATGCACCTGTTACCGTAGTGCCCTTTGGAGCGCAATGGGTAAGGATTACGCCCTCGCTGTCCCAGAACATGGACACCATCCTTTTTTCAGCACTGGCGGTTACTCGAAATTTTTTTGGTGGTGGTGAATCTGTGTGCTTCCATTGAGCTGACTGGCGCTTTGTTTCTGGATTGAAAAATGGCATCCACGTCTCATCCATTGTCTCAACCGACGAAAAGAAAGTCCCATTCATGCTGTCGTTGCGCGTCAACATTGCTTGGCAACATGCCACACGGGCAGCCATGTGGTCGTCCGTCAGCATTCGTGGCACCCACCTGGATGACACTTTTCGCATTTTCAGGTCGTCATGCAGGATTGTGTGCACAGAACCCACAGAAATGCCAACTCTGGAGGCGATCTGTTCAACAGTCATTCGGTGATCCCCCAAAACAATTCTCTCCACATTCTCGATCATGTCGTCAGACCGGCTTGTGCGAGCCCGAGGTTGTTTCGGTTTGTTGTCACACGACAACAAACACACACAACCTTCATTAAACTGTCGCACCCACGAACGCACTTTCGACACATCCATAACTCCATCACCACATGTCTCCTTCAACTGTCGATGAATTTCAATTGGTTTCACACCACGCAAATTCAGAAAACGAATGATTGCACGCTGTTCAAGTAAGGAAAACGTCGCCATTTTAAGTATTTAAAACAGTTCTCATTCTCGCCGCTGGCGGTAAAATTCCATCTGCCGTACGGTGCTGCCATCTCTGGGACGTATTGACAATGAACGCGGCCTCATTTTAAAACAATGCGGATGTTTCTATCTCTTTCCAGTCCGGAGAAAAAAAATCGGAGGCCTTAGAACTTGAATGCACCTCGTAGTGTTGCAATACGAAACATTATGACACGCTTCCGAAACGAATCAGTTCACGTATAAGTCTAGCAGGCGTCTTATGAAGGATACCAACTTAGTTCGGTATCTACCTCCTGCTAACGGCAATAGGACGAGAACGCGCTAAGCAGCGTCCTGCATGCAAGACGCATCCCCAGTACTGGGGCAGAGACTCGAGCCACAGTCTGGGACGCTCCCGCTGCCCCCACCACTGTAGCCGCACCCCTTCCCCCTCCCCCTCCCGCTCCTGGAACAGCACACAGCCGCAGGCAACGAAAACAATACAGAAAATGTAGTGCTCTCACAGCTTCAGCGAAGTTAGCACTCCAGACAGATAGCCTGTAGTAACAGAACAGCATGGCATAAAACGAAAAATTACTATTTTTCATGGTATTACTTCCTTATTTCCCAGCCTGGCAATACGGCGATGATTTTTTAACTTCGGTTATGCAACTGTAATCAAACCAATACCCCACCTCCCTGCTAATGTCAACATAAAACAAACATCGTCAAAACAGGCCTTGAAGGCCCAAGCTACCGACCAACCGCTGTACAGAGATAAAAATGTGAAAACACCGCGGAAAATGCATGCTGGAATATAAATCCAGATGCTAGCCAAGCCTGCAGTATTGTATTTGAAAACGAACGGCGTCTGTGCAAATGTCTTCAATATAGGTGGCAGTCGTGGCGGGAACAGAGTTGTGTGTAATTGTAGCGAAGAAAACGGTTTTGAGAGATTTACTCTGTGTGATTTTATCCGAAAATTCTGATTATTTAAACTCAAAAGAACTCGTTTTACTTCCGTAGCTAACGGAAGTAATCATGTCACAGCTAGGTAGCGATCTTCAAAAGAATACAAATTAAAAACAAATCCAGTAAATAATTTCCTGAGTGGTTATGAAACAGGCTGTAATTAAGCTCAACAATAACTGTGGGGTAATATGACGTTCTGCTAAGTGTAACCACAGTTCGCATAGCAGGAAACCTGTAAAATTTAAAGGTCCCAACAATAGCATGCCTTGCATCAATAGCGAACGAGCAGCCTTACTCCGACCGGTCGGCGCTCGGAATCTAATTGCGGTTGCCACAATTTACCCGAGTTACCACACATCTCGACAAAACACGTAAACGCAACTGATGAAATGACGGCACACATACTTAAAAACTTGCCCCTTCAGAAGATACGTTAAAGCACATGCGACAACTAAATTAATAAAATAAAAGGTAAGGACGGTTGGTAAATTGTAATGACTACTGTTAATAGAGGTTGAAGAACGTCAACATAGATTACGAAAACACTTAGCTGAAAACACATTTACTTTAAGAAAGGCGAGTATTACAAAATGTTTCTCACAACAAGATAAGAAATTACCGATTTAATGGTTTAAAACTGTTTGAGACTTCACAAGAGCAGAGCATTCACACAGCGGCTGCTCGTGGGTGTTACCGGCATAATTGATGTCGTTCCATCTTATGTGAAATTGCCATGGATATATCGTCTTGTTTAGTATATGACTTTCCAGGCGATAATGTTATACTTCGTGGCCCTCCTGTTACCACAGGATGGTCGGACGTAATCGTTGCAGTATAGATTCGTATTTGTATCTCTGTGATTACCAGGTTCCTTATACACACGCTTCCGTTATCAACGTCCAGTATAGGCTAAAGTTTTAAAATAGTATAAAATTCACTGTAAGATTTCGCGAATCTACAGTCAGAACACGTTTATCGTGGGTGTCACGATCGCGAATTCATACACTACTGGCCATTAAAATTGCTACACCAAGAAGAAATGCAGATAGACGGGTATTCATTGGACAAATATATTATACTAGAACAGACATGTGATTACATTTTCACGCAATTTGGGTGCATAGATCCTGAGAAATCAGTACCCAGAAAAACCACCTCTGGCCGTAATAACGGCCTTGATACGTCTGGGCATTGAGTCAAACAGAACTTGGATGGCGTGTACTGGAACGGCTGCCCATGCAGCGTCAACACGATACCACAGTTCATCAAGAGTAGTGACTGGCGTATTGTGACGAACCACTTGCTCGGCCACCATTGACCAGACGTTTTCAGTTGGTGAGAGATCTGGAGTATGTGCTGGCCAGAGTAGCAGTCGAACATTTTCTGTATCCAGAAAGGCCCGTACAGGACCTGCAACATGCGGTCGTGCATTATCCTGCTGAAATGTAGGGTTTCGCAGGGATCGAATGAAGACTAGAGCCACGGGTCGTAACACATCTGAAATGTAACGTCCACTGTTCAAAGTGCCGTCAATGCGAACAAGAGGTGACCGAGACGTGTAACCATTGGCACCCCATATCATCACGCCAGTATGGCGATGACGAATACATGCTTTCTATATGCGTTCACCGCGATGTCGCCAAACACGGATGCGACCATCACGATGCTGTAAACAGAACCTGGATTCATCCGAAAAAATGACGTTTTGCCATTCGTGCACCGAGGTTCGTCGTTGAGTACACCATCGAAGGCGCTCCTGTCTGTTCAAATGGTTCAAATGGCTCTGACCACTATGCGACTTAACTTCTGAGGTCATCAGTCGCCTAGAACTTAGAACTAATTAAACCTAACTAACCTAAGGATATTACACACATCCATTCCCGAGGCAGGATTCGAACCTGCGACCGTAGCGGTCGGTCGGTTCCAGACTGTAGCGCCTAGAACCGCACGGCTACTCCGACCGGCGTTCCTGTCTGTGATGCAGCGTCAAGGATAACTGCAGCCATGGTCTCCGAGCTGATAGTCCATGCTGCTACAAACGTCGTCGAACTGTTCGTGCAGATAGTTGTTATCTTCCAAACGTCCCCATCTGTTGACTCAAGAATCGAGACGTGCCTGCACGATCTGTTACAGCCATGCGGATAAGATGCCTGTCATCTCGACTGCTAGTGATACGAGGCCGTTGGGATCCAGCATGGCGTTCCGTATTACCCTCCTGAACCCACCGATTCCATATTCTGCTACAGTCATTGGATCTCTACCAACGCGAGCAGCAATGTCGCGATACGATAAACCGCAACCGCGACAGACTACAATCCGATCTTTATCAAAGTCGGAAACGTGATGGTACGTATTTCTCCTCCTTACACGAGGCATCACAACAACGTTTCACCAAGCAACGACGGTCAACTGCTGTTTGTGTATGAGAAGTCGGTTAGAAACTTTCCTCATGTCAGCACGTTGTAGGTGTCGCCACCGGCGCCAATCTTGTGTGAATGCTCTGAAAATCTAATCATTTGCATATCACAGCATCTTGTTCCTCCTCGGTTAAATTTCGCGCCTGTAGCACGTCGCCGGCCGTGGTGGCCGAGCGGTTCTAGGTGCTACAGTCTGGAACCGCGCGACCCCTACCGTCGCACGTTCGAATCCTGCCTCGGACATGGATGTGTGTGATGTCCTTAGGTTAGTTAGGTTTAAGTAGTTCTAAGTTCTAGGTGACTGATGACCTTAGAAGTTAAGTCCCATAGTGCTCAGAGCTATTTGAACTATTTTGTAGCACGTCATCTTCGTGGTGTAGCAATTTTAATGGCCAGTAGTGTAGTTCTTGTGGGAATAGTTTCACACTTAATAAACAGTTTAAAAGTCTCCACGGTGACAGTTAATGTTTTAACGTGCGTGGCACCTCATTGAATTGCAAACAAAGTAATAATTTTTAATTCATCAGTTTTTGCTGTTCGGCTAGGTGCAAAGCAGCTTGGTTCTCGCAACAACAATCACTGTCCATTAGCTTGAGCATTGTCACTGCTGTTTGCAATACTTCACCAAGCCCGCACTACTCACCCAGTCTTAATTCTCTATAATAACGTCACGTCGACATTTGGTCCAAACAGTGATAGATACGTAAGAACAACGCAATAAACTTTCGTGTGTTTCTGTGTAGCACATAATTGACTGTCACTGTTCGACAGCCACCACCGATATCACTCTCCTATCACAGTTCGTTAACAGTGAAAGGTGGCTACACTGAGTCACAGCGCCAGAGATTGCGCCAAAGATTATTATTCCGCCGCCTCCACTGGCGCAGTAGTAGTTCATAGGATGTCGAGAGCAATCGTTGTTCTGTTGGGCGAGAGAGTAGACGATCTGAGTGTTGATTGAAATGTTGTACTGTTCGGTTGGTGTAATGTATAGATGGAAGAGGATGCAATTGTCAGAATATATTTGAGAAATGAGCTGGGCTTTTTGATTTATGATGCTGGTGTAATGAAATATTTTCGTCAATACATAATGAGGTAAAAAGGTATTACAGTTTTCTTTAATAACAATCCCTATTGCTCACAGGTACAGTCAACAAAGCATCTGGCTCGTGTTCATTTATTAGACTTGTAATTCTGGTAACTATGTGCAATTATATTATTTCGGGTTTCTCAATTAGTTCATTGTGAATGGTGTTTAAAATATTTCGTCGTATTGAGAATGAATCGAGCCAGATACATGTACGTTGAGTCACACTACCACACACAGAACAGTTACACTTGTGCTTTGTTGTTTCGTAGCTATTATAGTTGCCGGGAACTTAATCAATCAATTATGTTAGTGGAAGTTCCTTGTCATTCTTTATTTTTATTTTATGCTGTCAGATTGCGTGCTAATACTAGTCAGAGCCAACCGGTTACGAGACTTCGTAACCGGTCACACAGCTAGTAAAATTATTGCATTTATTCATTAATATTAGTCTTTTCTTTTTAATTAAGCCCCCATGTAACAGTTATAAATATTATATTTAGTTTTACACAGCGCATTTCACAGAAGCATTATGCTGATCAAAAAGAATTTGAGTGTGTTGCATATTCGTGTGGCAACATAACTAACACACAAAAACAGTTATTTAATGCTGTGGAATAAAACAAAAAATATTCTAAATCATCTAAGATATGCGTAAAAAGAAAACACAAACGAAAAAAATTATCTTCCTCAGTTAGTAAAGTGAATTCGAAAGCAGGCAGAGTGTTGGCGCACGTAAGGTGGAAGCTTCTGTAACCAACGAAGCCGAAAGTTGGGTATTTCATGAGTCATCGTATCGAAGGTTTATAACATATACAGGGAAAGCGGAAAAATGTCATCCGCTAAGTCACAACGCGGTGGAAAGTGTGTGTGATCGTCATAAACGACCATTGAAGGGAAATATGACGTAGAATGCTATGACGACAGCTGCAAAAGACGCTGCACAACTAAGTCACACTCGCGAACACTTTCACGAACGACGTCAGCACCAAAGCAAGACGAAGGGAGTTCCATAAGCTGGGAATGCAGAGCGAGTTGAAATTCCAAAAGCCACTGAGCAGTGACGCAAATGCCCGTAATAGGTAAAGTGCAGCTATTTACTCGTACTTCGTTGGATACCTGTGTCAAGAGAATGTTCGCTGCAGCTCATCCACCATCCGTATTATGTTCATGACAGTTCAAATGGTTCAAATGGCTCTGAGCACTATGGGACTTAACTACTGAGGTCATCAGTCCCCTAGAACTTAGAACTACTTAAACCTAACTAACCTAAGGACATCACACACATCCATGCCCGAGGCAGGATTCGAACCTGTGACCGTAGCGGTCGCACGGTTCCAAACTGAAGCGCTTAGAACCGCACGGCCACACCGGCCGGCTGTTCATGACAGTGATACGGAAGTTGCACAGTGTCACCGACACGACCGCCGCCTACACGATGTATGGAACTATATATAATTAATTTAATGATTTTAGCGCAATAATATTTGTTTAGTGAAAAGTACAAAACGTCTTGTTTGTTTTTACAGGTACGTCACGGAGTTCTGGAGAGCGCTGAGTCCTATACTTCGCGATATTTCGTGAATATACGAGGGTTGGAACTTTAATAGTGACAACTATTTATTTACAGTTCGTACAAAATAGGTACGTGTTTCAAAGTTTTATTGACCTTCAAAGTAGTCACCAGTATTGTGTATAATCCGTTGCCAGCGATGTTGAAGTCGTAGGAAACTCTTAGCAGTGCCAATAGTGTTGACAGTTCGAGCGGCGCGGTCTATTGCCCGACGAATTTGTAGCACTTCTGAAGCAAATGCCGTGAAGCGTTTCCTTCAGTTTAGAACTCCAGTTAAACTCACGAGGGCTTAAGTCAGGGGAGTGTAGTAGGTGGTATAGCACTTAGCAGCCCAATCAGTCAAAGAAATCAGTGACAGCTTGCACTGCACGTGCTTGAGTATTGTCCTGCAAAATGATACTCAGGTCCTGCAGAAAGTGTGATCATTTCTGTCTCTAAGCTGGTCTTAGGCTGTGTTCCAAAAATGAACAGCACTATTAGCAGTAGTTAAAAATCACTAATATTAACCAAGATCTATTCGTAAAATAAGATAATTTTACTAATGAATAAACCCCTACGATTAAGACAACCTTTATTCAAAAGTATTATTAATTCCCTAGTTGATCTACATGCACCAACAAATATTTCATTTTGATGAAATTTTGGGTCTTTATTAGGATTATGTTTAGCAATTCAAATCGTGACTGGACTATTTTTAGCTATACATTATACATCAGATACTGAAATAGCATTCATTAGTGCAGTTCACATCTGCCGGGACATAAATAATCGTTGAACTTTACATGCAAATGGAGCATCTATATTTTTACATTTGCATTTACTTGCTTGTAGAGCGAGGAATCTATTATGGATGTTATATGTATATACACACCTGAATAATTGGAACAGTAATTCTGTTCTTAGTTATAACAACTGCATTTATAGGAATGTTCTACATTGAGGTCAAATATCATTCTGAGGAGCAACAGTAATTACTAATTTATTATCAACAATTCCATATTTAGGTACAAATTTAGTTCAATGATTATGAGGATGATCTGCTGTTGACAACGCAACATTAAATCGATTCTTTACATTTCATTTTGTATTAGCGTTTATAATTGCAGCTATGGCAGCAATCCACTTATTCTTCCTACACCAAACAGGATCTAATAACGCTTTAGGATTAAATGGAGATATTGAAAAAATTCCATTCCACGCATACTTTACATTAGTGTTAATAACATCATTATTAATTATATTATGCCTAATTAATCCTTATCTTCTAGGAGACCCAGATAATTTTGTACCTGCCAGTCCACTAGTAACAACAGTTCACATTCAACCACCAACTGTGATACCTTGCAACATGCTGTTCAGAAGAGATCTCCACCCCATCGTACTCTTACGGATTTGTGGACAGCCCTGCAGGATTGAAGCTATCAGTCCCTCCAGCACTACTTCAGGAATTATTCGAGTCCACGTCACGTCGTGTTGCGGAGCTTCGGTGTGCTCGCGTGGGCTCCTACACGTTATTAGGCAGGTATACCAGTTTCTCTGGCTCTTCCGTGTAGTTTCCAAGATGAATACCCTTAATAATACCTGAATAAAACTCCATAAATTGATACCATTGCTCGAAATTTCACTTTTAATTTACCACAAGCTTAATTGTTACTCTCTGAGTTCCAAATGAGGAAGTGGACTGAACATCATCATAGTTTGGATGAAGACCATACATCAGCAACGCTCTTGTTCTTTATGCCCTACTCACTACTTTTCGAATATCATTACACTTTGGCTGAGGGCTATACACCAGTAATGTCCCTATCTTTATGCCTGGCCCTCCTCCTTCTGATCATCACCATATTTTGGTTGACAACCATATATCAGCAATGATCCTCTTCTTTATGCCCTGTTTGTCTCCTTCTGAGCATCTCCATACTTTGGCTGAGGTCCACAAATCTGCGACACTCCTGTTCTTTATGACTTGCTCGCTACCTTCCGAACATACTTCGTTTGAGGGCCATACATCAGCAATACTCCTGTTGTTTATGCCCTGCTCGCCTGCTCCTGAACATCACCAAACTTTGGGTGGGGACCATACATCAGCAATGGCTTTGTTTTTTGTTCCCTGCTCACCTCCTGGCAAACGTTACCATACTTCGGCTGAAGTCCATACGTCAGCAACGTCCCTGTTCCTTTTGCCCTGCTCTCCTCCTCCCGAACATCACGACACTTTGGCTGAGGGCCGCACATCAGCAGTTCTCCTGTTTTTATGCCCTGCTCGTTATCTTTCAACATCAGCATATTTTGGCTGAGGGCCATACATCAACAATGCCCCCGTCATTTATGCCCTGCTCACTACCTTCTAAACATCAACACACTTTGGCTGAGGACCATACATTAGCAATGCCCCTGTCCTTTACGCCCTCCCTGGTTCGATTCCCGAGGTCAGGGATTTTCATCTGCCTCAAGATGACCGGGTGTTTGTGTTGTCCTCATTATTTCATCATTATTCATGAAAGTGGTGAGATTGGGCTGAGCAAAGGTTGGGAATTTGTGCGGGCGCCGATAACCACGCAGCTGAGCGCCCCACAAACCAAACATCTGTTCAAAAAGACTTCTGGCTTGTAGCCGGTCGTCGTAAACTTCATTGCACGATATTTCGGCTGGACAACTGCCAGCCATCTTCAGTTAAACCGAACGAAGACTGACAAAGACGTTTCTTTTTCTTTATTGTATTTCAATTCCCCATCGGGGCGGGCTGACAGCAGCATATGCGCTGCTCTTCAGCCGAAAGACATAGAACAAACAATAGAAGACATTTAAAAATAACAAGGGAGAGAATATGGTGAACATAGATATGAAAAAGGGGAACATCATGGATGGCAATAGACAAAAAAAACGGGGTGACTGTAAAATGGAGATAAATAACTGTTTAAAAGTAGCACACACAAAAAGCCACACACTGCAACAATTAAAAGAACACAAGGCACAGTATGACTGGAGCATAAAAGGTATCGACGGATGGCGTAGCACATAACAAACACTGACAGCGAACCTCAAGGCAGCACGCAATTAAAATTACACCTCTTGACGCACAGGAGAAACAGCACTAAACACAACACTGATGTGGCACACTGACGATGATCAAAACGGAGGATCTGTCAGGCACAAGGAGATGAGGGAGACCGGAAGAAGGGAGGGAGGGGAAGAGACAGGGGGCGCGCTGAAGAGGGCCAGGTAGGGAGGGATGTGGGAAGGAAAGAGGCAAGTATGGGGTGCAGGGTCTCAGGGGAGGGGGGGGGGGAAGGAGGAAAATCCGCTCGGGGAGAAGGAGGGAAGAGGAAAAACAGGGCCCTGGGGAGGGAGGGGGGAAACAAGGCCAGGTTATAGTTGGAAGGAAGGGTAGATGTCACGGCGAAGTTCGTCATCCGGGAGGGGGAGGCATTGGAAATTGCCCTGATGAAGGAGATGGAGGGTGTGGAGGTGGAGAGAGGGAGAGATACAGCGATAGAGGCGCGGCAATGGGTGGGGGGTGGAGAGGAAGGAGGAAACCAGAGGGTGGGGGGATCAAGCCTGCGGACAATGTAAAGGATGCGGAGATGTTGGAGGAACAGGAGGAGGCGGGGGAAGGGGATCAGTTCATACAGGAGCCGTGTGGGGGAAGGAAGTTGGATACTGAAGGCAAGCCGGAGCGCATGGCGTTCAAGGATTTGGAGGGCCTTGTAAAAGCGGGTGGGTGTGGAGATCCAGGCAACGCTGCCCTAACAGAGGATAGGATGGATGAGGGATTTGTAGGTGTGGAGGATGATACAAGGATGCAATCCCCATGTCCGGCCAGACAGGAGTTTCAGAAGGCGGAGGCGGGAATGGGCTTTCTGCTGGATGGTCTGGAGATGAAGGGTCCAGGTGAGGTGTCGGTCAAGGGTGAGGCCAAGGTATTTCAGGGTGGGGGTGAGCTGGATGGGACGACCATAAAGGGTGAGGTAGAAATCATGGAGGCGAAAGGAGCGAGTGGTGCGGCCTATGATGATTGCCTGGGTTTTGGAGGGGTGAGACGGTGGAACCACTGGTTACACCAAGTGGTGACCGTTGAAGGGTAGGATAGAGAGTCAGGAAGGCAGTGTCATCAGCATACTGGAGAAGGTGGACTGGTGGGGGTGGCTTGGGCATATCAGCCGTATACAAGAGATAAAGGAGAGGGGAGAGGACAGAACCCTGGGGGACGCCAGCCATGGGATAAAAGATACAGGAGCTGGTGTTGTGGAGGGTGACATAGGAAGGACGGTGCGAGAGGAAGGAAGCGACCAGACAGACAAAATTGATAGGCAGGGCGTAGGTTTGGAGTTTAAAGAGGAGACCGGGATGCCACATTTTGGAGGTCAAGGGAAACAAAAATGGCAGAGAGACAGGAGTTGAGCTGGAGGGACAGAAGGTGAACGAGGTTGAGGAGTTGGTCTTCAGCAGAGAAGGAGGGTCGGAAGCCACACTGGGTAAGAGGGAGGAGGTGGTGTTGAGCAAGGTGCTGATGGATACGGTGGGAGAGGATGGATTCAAAGACCTTACTGAAGACGGAGGTGAGGCAGATAGGACGATAGGAAGATGCGGCAGAAGGGGGTTTGTTGGGTTTGAGGAATAAGAGGATGCGGGCAGTCTTCCACAGGTCAGGGTAGAAGCCAGTAGAGAGGATGACATTATAGAGATGGGCGAGGACAGTCAGGAAGGAATAGGGGCTTTCTCGAAGGTGACAGTAGGTGACACAGTAGTGACCAGGGGCCGTGTTGCGTTTGGACGGGAGGACAAGTTTAATGTCTTATGCTGTGATGGGAGTGTTTATGTCAGAGGGGGGCAACTGCCCCAAGTACTGGAGACTAGGAGCAAGTGGAGCGACCGAGGTATCGGCACGTTCCATGACGATGGGGAAAAGAGAATAATCAAAGTGGGAAACATCGGGGATGGAGAAGGCCTCGGAAAGGTGGGAAGCGAAGTGGTTGGCCTTACTGAGGTTGTGAGGAAGGGGGCGATCGTTATGGAGAAGGGGGTAGTGGGGAGCGGAAAGGGAACCAGTAAGGCGATGGAAGGCGGACCAGTACTTGCAAGAGTTGATAGGGAGGGTGGCGTTGAGTTGTGTGCAGGTCTGGCGCCAGTCTCGGCGTTTCGTTGCTGTAATAAGGTTCCGTACGTGGACGAAGACGTTCTCCGCTCCAGCTTATATAGTGCGCTGGTAGTACTGCCGCGCATGCGTTGCAATTGCGGAAACAGGAGGGCCACACCGACCAGCGGCAGCGCCCTCGCTGGTGGAACTGCAGTACTCAGCTGCCGTCGGTATTGTCGCTGGCCGCAGCTATCGAGGTCCTCTGGCGTCTTCGTCTCGAGAAAATTTCGGAGATGACAGGATTCTATGCGTTATCCAATTGGTAACCACTGTCACGGATCATTAGATTTCCCGCAATGCGTATTTCAACATCTTTGATAATGGAGACACAAAAAGTTGTTGCAGTGGCCAAAATCGAAGTTTTTGTCGTACTCCATTGAATGTCCGTTAGAAATACAATGTTCCGCAACTGCAGACTTACTGGGTTGCAGCAGGCGAGTGCAACGTTGAAGTTCTGTACAACGCTCTTCCACTGTACGCATTGTCTGTCCTATATAGGCCATACCACATTGACACGGTATTTTGTAAATTCCCGCCTTCTGCAGTAACAAATCATCCTTCACCGAGCCCAGCAAATCCGAAATCTTAGAAGGCGGACGAAAAACCTCTTTCACATTAAAATGATTAAGAATCCTTGCTATCTTGAAGGAGATATTTCCGACAAAGGAAATATCCACTTCCCGGTTCCTGGGTCTAGCTGAGAAGGCCCTGTTAATTTGCCGGGTCGAGTACCCATTGTCTCTGAACACCGTCCTCAAATGTGCCAGTTCCTTAGGCAAATTCTCTGCATCCGACACTGTGTCTGGCCTGTGTACGAGGGTATTAAGTACACTCATGGTCTGGGATGGGTGATGGCAACTTGAAGAATGCAAATACAAAACAGTGTGAGTGGGCTTGCGATAAACAGAATGTCCCGTTTAACCAAAACATCCAGCAATGGAATGCAGCCGTCTTTCTCTAGTTCCATAGTAAATCGAATATTCTCATGGATGGAGTTAAGATGATGAAAAAACTCCATTAACTTTTCTTCTCCGTGGGGCCACACTATGAAGGTGTAATCGACGTATATCCAAAAAAACAGTTGGTTTACAGACCGCTGATTCAAGTGCTCTCTCCTCAAAATCCTCCATAAAGAGGTTAACCACCAGAGGAGACAGAGGGCTGCCCATGGCGACATCGTCAGACTGTTCAAAATTTTACATCAAACCAAACATCATCGTCATCATCTTTACGCCCTGCTCGCCTTCTCCCGAGCGTCACCATTCTTTGGTCGAGCACCTTACATCAGCGACGCCCTGTCGTTCATGCCCCGCCCGCCTCCTTTCGAACATTACCGCGGTCCGGCTGACGGCCAGGTACAAGCGTTGCCCCTCTACGATGGCAGCGGCCGCAGCCCGCCGCCAGACGGCGGAGGGTCGATACCCCCTGGCTCAGCCCGCCGTGTTGACTGACGGCCGGCGCAGAGGTCAATAAACCGCACCCTCGCCGCCGCTAGCCAGGCGGTCGCAGCGGGGGCGCACCCTACCCTACACCTCCGCTGCTGCCGCCGCCGCTTCTCTCACCAAAATATTTTCCTCGCAGAACGCCGCGCAACAGAAAAGCCAGTCGCTGTTTCCAGTACCACTCCACTGCTACGGGTGTTTGGGGGGCAAAAGCAGCCCTCGGGCCCGTACCACAGCCAATTACTTTCGCCTGCACAACAGGCTCACCGCAGGATCGATGACGTGCCCTCCTCCTCTGTTGAAATAATTAGTTCCCCGCCAGTAAACGATACTCCCCCATCTGCTCTGCAGTAATAGCAAGTATCGTATTAACCCAATGAACGTGTATCATTAAGATTTCTACCTCACAAATTACTCACTCCACACACTGAGCGAGGTGGCACGTTGGGAAGACAATGGACTCGGCTTTGGGAGGACGGCGGTTCAAATCCCCGGCCACTTATGTAGATTTAAGTTGTGCGCGGATTCCCTACATCGCTTAAAGGGGGGGGGGGAGGGGAGGGGCTTGTGTTTGGTGACCAAAAAACTTCATTTTCCGATATGGTTTGCATTCAACAGTAAAGTTTGTTACATTGAAATGAATACCCTTAGCTGCATACAGGCGTTGATATAAGTCAACGGGGACAATTGGAAATGTGTGTCCCGACCGGGACTCGAACCCGGGATCTCCTGCTTACATGGCAGACGCTCTATCCATCATCTTTTTGCCCTTTCATTTTGTTCGATATAGTTCGTTGCGTTTGGTCTGGTTCGAAATGGCTCTGAGCGCTATGGGACTTAACATCCGAGGTCGTCAGTCCACTAGAACTTAGAACTACTTAAACCTAACCTAAGGACATCCATGCCCGAGGCAGGATTCGAACCTGAGACCGTAGCAGTCGCGCGGTTCCGGACTGAAGCGCCTAGAACCGCTCGGCCACCGCGGCCGGCTGCGTTTGGTCTTGGCGGACGTCATAAGACATCGGTTCAAGTTGATCGTTGATTCCTTGACTCAGTTTTTTTATTACAGAGAGCACTCAGCCATCTGACAGAACACGCTGAGGTACCGTACCGGCCTCCATCTGAGCCACCGAGGACACAGAGGATTGTGCGAGTGCAGGGACTTATCTCTGGCACGCCTCCCGTGAGATCCACATTCCCATGTACCGCACTATATTCATACTGCCCCTGCCCATTATACTCATTACTCGAGGCTTTCTCGCCGATTCCCGTAAGAGTTCGGGCACTGTTTGTGCCTCCGCACAGAAGAAGAAGATGGTCAAATCGCCAGTGAGTCTTATATATATATATATATATATATATATATATATATGTTTGTGCATCCGCACAGAAGAAGAAGATGGTCAAATGGCCAGTGCGGATGCACAAACAGTGCCCGAAGCATATATATATATATATATATATATATATATATATATATATATATATATGTTTGTGCATCCGCACAGAAGAAGAAGATGGTCAAATGGCCAGTGCGGATGCACAAACAGTGCCCGAAGCATATATATATATATATATATATATATATATATATATATATAAAAGAAGATGGTATCGGTCCATTCGGATATGTAAAGTTTATTGCCAACTACTTCCGAAAGTGTTTCATTTTCGAAATCGTGTGAGAAGTGACGAAAGGAAAATCTACGGTTTCGGCTATTGCGATGAAAACACCGCCAAAAAGGACTCTCGTGCTAGGCTCCGTCCTTACACGCAGCAAGACAATACTACGGTACTAAGAAAAACTTCATTTTCTACGCGACATACACTACTGGCCATTAAAATTGCTATACAAAGAAGATGACGTGCTACAGACCGCGAAATTTAACCGACAGGAAGAAGATGCTGGGATATGCAAATGATTAGCTTTTCAGAGCATTCACACAAGGTTGGCGCCGGTGGCGACGCCTACAACGTGTGGAAAGTTTCCAACCGATTTCTCATATACAAACAGCAGTTGACCGGCGTTGCCTGGTGAAACGTTGTTGTGATGCCTCTTGTAAGGAGGAGAAATGCGTACCATCACGTTTCCGACTTTGATAGAGGTCGGATTCTAGCCTATCGCGATTGCGGTTTATCTATCGCGGCATTGCTGCTCGCGTTGGTTGAGATCAAACGACTGTTAGCACAATATGGAATCGGTGGGTTCAGGAGTATAATACGCAACGCCGTGCTGGATCCCAACGGCCTCGTATCACTAGCAGTCGAGATGACAGGCATCTTATCCGTATGGCTGTAACGGATCGTGCAGCCACGTCTTCATCCCTGAATCAACAGATGGGGACGTTTGCAAGACAACAACCACCTGCATTAACAGTTCGCTGACGTTTGCAGCAGCATGGACTATCAGCTCGGAGACCATGACTGCGGTTACCCTTGATGCTGCATCACAGACAGGAGCGCCTGCGATGGTGTACTCAGCGACGGACCTGGGTGCACGAATGGCAAAACGTTACTTTTTTCGGATGAATCCAGGTTCTGTTTACAGCTTCATGATGATCGCATCCGTGGTTGCATTGACGGCACTTTGAACAGTGGACGTTACATTGCAGATGTGTTACGACCCGTGCGTCTACCCTTCATTCGATCCCTGCGAAACCCTACATTTCAGCAGGATAATGCACGACCGCATGTTGCAGGTCCTGTACGGGCCTTTCTGGATACAGAAAATGTTCGACTGCTGCCCTGACCAGGACATTCTCCAGATCTCTCACCAATTCAAAACGTCTGGTCAATGGTGGCCGAGCAACTGGCTCGTCACAATACGCCAGTCACTACTCTTGATGAACTGTGGTATCGTGTTGAAGCTGCATGGGCAGCTGTACATGTACTCGGCATCCATGCTCTGTTTGACTCAATGCCCAGGCGTATCAACGCCGTTATTACGGCCAGAGGTGGATGTTCTGGGTACTGATTTCTCAGAATCTATGCTCCCAAATTGCGTGAAAATGTAATCACATGTCAATTCTAGTATAATATATTTCTCCAATGAATACCCGTTTATCTTCTGCATTTCTTCTTGGTGTAGTAATTTTAATGGCCAGTAGTGTAGATAGAGGGTCAGCTACGGATATCTTCGCTTCTGGCACATCAGATGTGGCTTAGTAAAACTGTTTCGTATTTATGTATGTTTGCAGGTTTTTGTGGAAACAACTACAGTTCCGTCAGGCAGTGTTTCAATTAAACCATCCCCGTCGCTGCTTACTTTTCAAAGTCGATACAGAAACTTCGGTTGCTCATGCATCATACTGATGAACAACCCTTCTTACGAAAAAAAATTAGTTAATGTTTTTTCTTAGACTTAAAAAAATAATAATAATACGTGACCACTCTTTGCCTGGAGACGCCTAAATACTACATAAGGGTAAAAGGCCTGCCGTGGGACAAATGTGTCTACACATGGTGTTCGAAAATTCCCGTTTCAAACTTCTAGGACTTGTAGAGGGGAGTGAGTGGATAATATTTTGATGTGGAACCCATGCTCGGAAATGTACGGTATTCGTTCCACGATGGTTTCATTTCAGATTTTTAACTCACCCACTTCTGCTTGAGGGACTGAATCAGGCGTGACGCATTGTAGTTATTAGATAACAGTTTGAAAGGAAACATAACGAAACATCCATTTATCACTTAAAAACATTTGTTTGTATCAACACTTAGACATTACATGTTTACATTATTCGGAAACATAAAAGAACCCAGCATATTGTACGTACGGAACAGTAGTGACGCATTATAACAGCGGCTCGATGTGGCAACCACCAACGTTGTTACAGATATTGCGCCTAAGAAACACGTGCTGGCACACGTTCTCCATCCCACCTGGTATTTCAACTTCTAGTGCAGCGACCACAGCTCGTGCCAGCAGATGTTCCCCTGTCTCGCAAAAGACGGACGTTGAGTGGCATCAGGTGACAGTCTGACGTAGTATACTTCATCCTGTCCACCCTAAACACCGCGCACCAGGACAACCAACTCCGAGACTTTGCTCTTTCCCTCAGCAGACGTGGAAGCGTTACACATCTGAACTGAAATCGTCGTAGAACGGAAACGATAAGTTTCAGGACATGGGTTGCTGTTCAAAATATTATGTACCTCTCTACAATTCCTAGAAGTCTGTGACGGGGATATCCGAAGACCCTGTGCATTGTTAGATGTTTTCGAGCCACGCCTGCTTTCGCAACTGTCTTTGAATACCAATTCCTACAGCGACAAGAAATGCATTCCTGAATATACAATGAATGCCTTCGAGCCGCATTTAGGTTCCTGACCTGGTAAGAAAGTGTGTTCATGGCAAACCCCAAAACTCAAAATAAAATCCATATATGGCTCCGAATGCCCTTACTAGGAAATGTTGTCGCAAGCCAACATTTTCATTATCTTTAGTTTAAAACTTGCAACATACGACGCTGTAACTGTTTTTAATGACGGATGCGTTTCTGCATTTTACTATGTTTAGGGCCTAGTACTTCGTTTTCTCTCTTCATTTTGTGGAGAGTGTCGTTAATGATTTTATTTGTCCAAGGCACTCGTAGCATTCCTCTATACAGACCTTTCTCAAATTCCTCAAAGCGTTTGCCCGTCATCTTCGTCAAAGTACAGGCGCTAGCTTTCTCAATACGGGCTTCAGTTTCTAGCGAGATATCCCACCGGGTGTTAGTGTTACTTTCCACATATTTTTTTAATTTATTCGATAAGTTCACCATTAACGTTTAGATGACAGTTTACTATGTCTTTCTTGCTGACAATTTTATTTTACTTACGTTGATTTCTAGGCCATAACGCTCACTATTCCCTTTAATGCGGAATGTAAGATGTTTAAGACTATTTAAGGTGTCGGTAAATATTACTGAACATCATGTTCATCTACTCTCCATTCAAGACGATTCCTTCTTCGAAATTTTCAAGGGCTTCTTCGAAGATGTTTTCCGAATAAGCCAAACTGTGTAGGACCCGTTTCTTCTTCACGAACTTGAGAAATTATTTTGTAAATAACTTTTAGAAGTGTTTTCAGGAAATGGTTCGTCAAACCTACTGTTCTGAAATCATTAGATTTTTAGTTCTTTTTTAGCAAAATAACAAACTCTAATTCAAGCCACATTTTGTCAACAACTTTATTTGCTCTTCATCAAACAACTCAAGGAAATGAGAATGTGTCCCATCTGGTCTTACTGTTTTCCCATCTTTCATTGCCCTTACTGCTAATCTCATTTATTCTGCTTCAGTACCTGTTCCTGTTTCTCAAGAGAGACTTCAGGCAGATCTGGCCTATCTTCATGAGAAATTTCTTCGACATATTCCAAGCATGTACACCATTTTTGTCTATGATCGGGTTACCAGCATTACCCACTAACGTAGACGAGGGTCTTACACCGGAGTTCCCAGGAGTTTCTTTTTATTTCCTTATAAACACTGAAGTTGTCATATTAATTTTTAAAGTTTCAATCTCAGAGCATTTTGTTTCAGTTTTTCTTCTTTTGCTTCTAAGATTTCCTTCTTGATAATTTGTTCAGTCTTCTATTAACATGGGTTTGCTATGTAGCTATTCTTTGAAAGTTGTAATATTTCGTCAGTCATCTGTGACTTACTTTTACTTGTTTCAGGCTACAACATTTCTTCTTTGACAAAAATAACTGACACTAAAACAGCAAATGTGAATGTATATTAAGACGTTAAGTTACACGTAGTCACCTTCAACGCTGAAGCTTTTACCTTTTGCAGGGGCGCAACAACACGTCTGTAGAAAAGTGCTCGTCCACTGTTACGAAGCTGATCGACTTTGATAGAATATGGCTCGGTTAAGGGAACTAGTACGCCAAGACAAACAGCCCCTTAGTAATGCGAGCTATCTACTTCCTTTTGTGTCGAGTTAGAACACTTGTAACATTTTGGTTTGTAACATGGAAGTGGAAGATCCCGTTCTTAGCGAAATGAATGAAGAACGTTATGCCACTTGGTGGACTGAATCAAGACCACTTAGTTGTTTCTAACTGACGAAGAGTTCTTATTGGTGTTCCACTATGTTCAGTTTTAGGCCCACTATTTTTGGTTTTGTGTGTGTGTGTGTGTGTGTGTGTGTGTGTGTGTGTGTGTGTGTGTGAGTGAGTGTGTGTGTGTGTGTTTGTTCCATCACCTGAATTAATCGTTCCTTTAATGTCCTAATATACATTTAATAACATGATGCAGCCATTATTTTATTTTAATTCGACAGTTCGATTTCCTTCCTGCCATAGACAGTGTCAGTTACTCTAAGGATGGAAAGATATGTGTGTGTGTCTGTTTGGAAGCATTGTTCTCTGTGTATCTGCATTTGAATTGTTTTTGTGTATTGTGTTTCCAAGACTGGAATGGGGAACTAGCTCGTCATTTGCTCCAATTAATGACGAAAATCGCTTAATAACCACCGTCAAGGGAATGGTACAACTGGACATGTCAAAGCCACCCTGAAATTTTTCACACAGGAAGAGCACTCCGATGGAAACCAAAGGTCAAAATTTTAGCTAAAACAATTTTTTTAAATGTTAAAGCTACTTATTTTTGCCCCACAAGGATCCGCTTATAACATAGGTTTCTCCAGCCCTTCCTGCCTAACGGACGAATCGGCGAATAAGCAGACGCAGCCGTGACAAGAGAACGTAACGCCAGATAGCGCGAATTTCAAAGTGCATAAAAGCGAATTTTATGAATTGAAATCATGCCAAAAAATTCGCAAATCATAATTTTTTTGAATAACTTGACTTCATATGGACAGCAAAAATGTTGCAGATGTAAGTTTTACGTAAGTGGCCAGCAGAGGAAAGAAAATCATGGCATTGTATGATGTTATATTACAGATGACTTCCATCAATCAGCAGTTTAACTTGTCAAAATGAAATATTTTACAACAGTTCCTGTAGCACAGCTCTACTGATAATTTCTGAATAATTTATATTTTACTACCAATGAAACGCCCGCATCTCGTGGTCGTGCGGTAGCGTTCTCGCTTCCCACGCCCGGGTTCCCGGGTTCGATTCCCGGCGGGGTCAGGGATTTTCTCTGCCTCGTGATGGCTGGGTGTTGTGTGCTGTCCTTAGGTTAGTTAGGTTTAAGTAGTTCTAGGTTCTAGGGGACTGATGACCATAGATGTAAAGTCCCATAGTGCTCAGAGCCACCAATGAAACAGTTACTTGTTTATTCCCTGCAATCACAAAAATTTGTAGTGTCTGTTGGATGAAAAAAAAACCTTTCCCGCATACCAAGCACCCCGGATAAAAGAAAAGTTAATGCATTCTAGCACTTCACTATAACTGCTGGTTTTATTTAGATAGAATTGGAATGAAATAGGAAATGGTGGTGGCCGTTGTTCTGAATATCAGGCATGCTTGATAAAATTCGTAAAACGTGACGATGCAAAGTGACAATGCACGAATGACTGAAATTTAATAACCCTGTTTCGCTGATATATCTGGAACGGAAAAGAGCTATCGGTAATTATATTGTCTGAGAGTTTTCTGAGAAATGCTTTACATCGTCGATAAATTTTATCGAGCGTCTGAATCACACTATTAGTTCTGTGTGGAATCTAAATTTTATTAACTATCTTTTCTTCATCCTCCTAAAGGTAGAGGTCCTCCATGCCAAGAATCCGACAAAAACAGTCAGTTATTTTCTGCAACTGGTAAGCAGACATGCCGGATGTAATACTGAAAATAATTCTCTACCATTTTTCCAGGTATTGCTATATAAATTGCTAGATTTTTACAACCAAATTTTTTTTGTAAATTTTTTGTCTTAATTTCCCTTGTTGTTCCACAAGACAGATATAGAGCTGGGAAAACAGTAATCCAGTCATAGGTATCACTGCCATTGTTGTATACAAATGTGTCATAGCATTTATTGACTGCTCAAGCGACTGTCTTTTTTCGCTCAAAATGATAAAGTGAGGCCTGCACGTTGTTCTTGCACAAAACCTTACTGACTGGCTTTATGCACAGGAAGCCGGCCGTTGTGGCCGAGCGGTTCAAAGCGCTTCAGTCCGGAACCACACTGCTGCTACGGTCGCAGGTTCGAATCCTGCCTCGGGCATGGATTTGTGTGATGTCCTTAGGTTAGTTAGGTTTAAGTAGTTCTAAGTGTATGGGACTGATGACCTCAGATGTTAAGTCCCATAGTGCTCAAGGCCATTTAAACTATTTTGTATGCACAGCATTTTAAGGAATAACAAGAAGCTTTTTCAGCTTTTTCTTCACATCATCTACGATTTTCTCTATAGCCTGTTGATGACGTCTCCTCTACACGTTTAACTGAAGCAAACTTCGTAATTTTGTGACTCCCTTTCAGGTATAATCTCTTGAATCTGTTTAACCTGGTGTAAGAAGCCTGGACATCAGTAATGTTCATCTGACTCACAATTCAGAGTGCTCATTCTCGTAGATCTCCCTCGGTAATGCTGCATTGACTCTTCAGAACATTTCTAAATCTTTAAAATACTTTTTCTTTCACACGTTTGCGAATTTCATTTTGGCGCATATTTTGAACTTCATGTAAATCTTAAATTTATAAATTCATGTTTATATTTTACGAAATGAAAACCTCTTTGCACATTCCTTAACTTCAAGTGTTTTCTCCCTTCTTCCTTTTGCCAAAAAATTACAGCCGTTTCTTTGCCAGTGAAATGCGTTACTGTACATGTTTTCTTCGGGCTAGGAAGGTATTTTTGTTCTAGATTTTAATTAATGAAACAACCGTCGTTCCAACCGCAATTCACGAAATCAGAGTCATTTCCTGTTTCTTCTAATGTGTTCACAAATTCTAACCAAACGTCAACATCATCCCTGAAATTATCTAATAAATAACAGATACGTAGCTCTTCAGGAGAAGTAGGTGATTTTGATCGTATACCATGTTCTTCATATTTCATCTTTCTAAGTGTGAAAACATTAATTGATTCCATATTATTGTGAAACTCTGGAAACTGTACAAATACAGATGCCATTAGTAAGCGTATATGAAGAAATCACTAAAGAAATTAATTCAGTTGTAGCTCTGCTGTCAACACTTAGCGATATAACAAAGACAGCTTCCAGTTTTCATGGATTTTAAATGAGCTGCAAATTCGAGTCAATAGTAACTGTGAACAAATTTGTTATTGACACTATTAACAGAAACCGAAATTCGCTTTACAAATTGCTATCGCATGGTGCCATGTTATCCATTTACCGATGTTCCGTCAGCCAAGGCTACGTACCTGCCATGTTGCGCATGCGCCGTTTGCGACAGCTATGGTAGGGGGTGTACATTACTCCAGCCGGCCGGTGAGCTATGAATTTGGCAGTTATCAACTTTTTTTGAAAAATACTCGCAGTGTGTCTTTACTGCTAAAATTTTGATATTGAATGTTCTTCTTGTATAAAAAATTTCACGACAGGTTTCGACATGTCGGATTAGACAGTTTCCTTGTCACGTTGCTCGGCGTACTACATTCGGTTCGAACCTAACTTGTTTCTAAAAAGCTTAGCACTGTACGTAATCTAACCATGTCAATCTTCATAAAAGAATAGAAATTAAAGACAGACAGCTTACCTCAGTTCAAACTTTCGATTATGCACCATCAACAGTAAAGTTAGAACGTGGTCAAATTCAATAACTGAGGTAGAACCTTCAGAAATTAAATTCGATATAATCGTGTTTCGGAACTTCGTACACAGCTTACCATACGACGTTCGCACCTGATACTTAGTGGTGGTGCATTGATGAAGTACTAGACTTCCATTCAAGAGGCTCGCCATTCATTCCTCGTCCAGCCATACGGATTTATGTTTTTTTTTGTTTTTTTTTTTTTTGCGATATCCCTAAGCCGAATAGATTCAGATTTAACTTCATTTGGAAAGGAAGCGACTGGTTTCCTTCTCCATTCTTCTAGTCGAGACCTAGTATACACAAATTAATTCGGATATTAATTTTGTTTTAGTATTTACATAAAAGCACATTTTGTAGATCTTCATTTACTAACTCTCATACAGTACTAAAATAAATATTCAGTTTTAAAAATAAAAATAATATATTTACATAAACCTGCTTTCCGAACTTTAGTATCTGCGAAACTCTTCACAATTTTACTAACTTCTCTATGGATATAGTCTTCAGCTGTAACCAAAGACAAATTGGGTAGCCTATTTTTTAACATTTATGGAATATTCATTCGAAACTTGCAGGAAAATAGTCTATTAAAAACTCAGATACACATTAGTGATATTCCGCAATTATATTTATTTTACATTTCGTTATGAAACAGCTTTCCAATTTCTCGGCCATTTTAAGTTATCTAAATATGCACTAGAAAGCCGAAAGCAGGTTCATAACGAAATATAAAATAAATATTATCGTAGAACATCAGTCCTGTGTAGTTCAGTTTTTAATACTCTGTTTTTATTTAGAGAAATATCTGTGCACTATTGTGCAAGTAAATGCCGTGCGACTAGAGCCTCCGGTCGGGTAGACCGTTCGCCGGGTGCAAGTCTTTCGATTAGACGCCGCTTCGGCGACTTGCGCGTCGATGGGGATGAAATGATGATGACTAGGACAACATAACACCCACTCTATGAGCGGAGAAAATCTCCGACCCAGCCGGGAATCGAACCCGGGCTCGTAGGATTGACATTCTGTCGCGCTGACCACTCAGCTACGGGGGACGAACAGTTTTGCAAGTACATTTTAAGTACTGTCGTTAAATTCGGAAAAATACTGAAATTGAATTGTTTGAAATTCAGAACCTTTAACGTAGTTATGCGATCATCAAGGAAGATTGGTAAAAATTCTAGAAGGGACAGTCAAATGAAAACAAGACAGAAGCAAAAAATTAAGAAAGCTTCATTATTTCAAAAGCAGTCTCCGTAACTACAGTGTGTCTTAGTCTTAGCATTATGAGATAATGCCTTCATGGAAAAATGTTTGCGGTCTCCTTCGGAATCATGATTGCACCCAGGAGTGCATCTTTTCGTCCGAAGCATATCTGCGACCAGGAATGTCTTTCTTCGTGGCTCCAAAAATATGGAAAACGCATGGGTGGAGATCGGGACTATGTGGAGGATGTGTAAGGGTTTCCAACGAAATTTCTGCAGTGTAATCGAAACAAGCATTATTCTGCGAAAGCATGTTCGTCTGCATTATTTCTAAGCGTTTGGACTTGATGGCATGCTTCAATTTTTGCAAATTGCGCACGTACGGCTTCCAGGAAGTCAATGAGAACGGGCCCACGCAGTCAAAGAGAAAGCTCATCGTGACTTTCCCGGAGCTGGCATGCCTGTTGTTTTGACTACGCTGCAGAAATTTTGTTGGGAAGCCGTTACACGTTCTCCATACAGTTCCGATTCCTCCCCATGCGAATACCATATTTCTGGAGCATTTATGGAAAATGTTCGTGGCCATCGGTTTGCTTCGGACGAAGAGGTGCGCCATTGGGTACAATCAGAGATTCGCAGGCAACCCCAAACATATTTCCTTGAGGAACTTGACAGTCTTGTCTCACAGTGGAATAAATCTATTAACAGCTATGGCGATTACTTTTGAAATAATAAACAGATTACTTACTTTTTTTCCACGTGTCTCGTTTCCATTTGACTGACCCCTATAAAATCGCGGACTCCACAAAATTGGAATTAGAGGCATCCCATGAGTACAGTATCAACGAGCCACGATTTGAAGCGG
Organism: Schistocerca cancellata; assembly: GCF_023864275.1. Taxonomy (NCBI): domain Eukaryota; kingdom Metazoa; phylum Arthropoda; class Insecta; order Orthoptera; family Acrididae; genus Schistocerca; species Schistocerca cancellata. Next base: position 559,681,649 of record NC_064631.1, on the reverse strand, counting down.
TCAGCTCATAGAAATACCTGGGTGTAACATTGTAGGAACATGAAATGGGACACTGACATACATTCAATCGTAAGTAGAGCAGGTGGTGGCTTCGGTTCATTGGTAGAATACTTGGCAAATATAGTAAGTCTACAAAGAAGATTGCTTACTAAACACTCGTTCAAACCATCCTAGAATATTAAAGAAGCGTGTAGGACCCGCACAAAATAGGAATACCAGACGAAATAAATGCAGACAAAGGCGGGCATCATGAATAGCCAAAGATTTGTTTGACCAATGGGAGGGAGTCACGGAAATACTGAACTCTAGAAGACGCTAAAAACAAACGCAAATCCTCTTGACAAATCCTACGTACGATGCCTATTCGTAAAGTAAGGTCCGATCTGTAGCAAAATGGAAACCACAGTGAAAATCAAAAATTTTTTTTTCCAACAGTTTGCTACACCTTCCATCTCTTTCTCTACATAGTCGCCGCTCCGATTTAGACATTTGTGGTAGCGTTGTACCAACTTTCCAACACCCTCGCCAAAAAAGTAGTCGCTTGTGCTTCATGCCAACTCTCTGCGCTGGTCTACAACTGGTTGTCTGTGCCAGAACATGTCTTCACAGCCAGCGGTTCATGTGAGCAGAGATGAAACTCAGGGAGAGTCAATCATGGGCTGTATTGTGGATGACCAAATACTTACCATCGAGAACGCTGCAGGAGCATCTTCATTCCCTCTGCAGAATGAGCCCGAGAATTCTCATGCCGAAGAAAACGCATGACAGCTATGTTATGTGGGCTGAATGACATCAGGCGAAATCTCACGCCAGGCCCTCATACTTGGAGGGAGTCTCCATTGTTCTAAGCATCTCTACGTGCTCACTGCTGTGCTCAGAACTGAAAAGAGCGGTGTGACGCTATCCACGCGCATACTAGAGGAACTGCCCAAACCATTCATGCTAAGCTTCAGCGTATTTTCACTGTGGTTCCCATTTCGCACCCCATCAGAGCTAACTTTCCGAATAGCCCTCGTACAGTAATTCAGGAACCATGTTTAAGTGATAAAGAATATACTGTTATCGCCTACCTATCGGTTCTGTAGAGATCAGAAAGGCCAGACTAAATTACAGTTGACACAGAAGCTTTAAAACAATCATTCTTACCGCGCTCCATACGTAAACGAAACAGTAAGAAGCCCCAATAATTGGTACAATGGGAAGTGCCCTCTGCTGTGCACTTCACAGACATTTTTTACAGTCTGGATGTGGATGTAAAACTGTACATGCCATAGGACTGTGAATTGTCTAATATCTGTTCTGTTCTTGTTTGATATTTTGACTGCTTTCGTACTGTTATATGGGACAGAAACGAAAATCAGTCCAGCGACTGCCAAACCAAGTACTGAAAACCGTCTGATTCTAATAGCACACTGGATAGCGCGTATGAAAATTCCATCTGGCAATGACACAGCCCCATTAATACATCAAGTGTTTGCTTATGTAAGGTGTTCACCGTTCCTGATATAGCACTCTCAAAAATAGCACTTTTTCACTGGCAAGGAAACGCCACCAGCTTGATGTCATATTTTTAGGAGAAAAAGGCATACTAGCAAACATCAACTCTAGTAGTCGATCCCGCGCGAAAATTTGGGCCATATTTGTGAAGTATGCAGTTACGACCTTCTGAATTTAATGCTTTCAAACGTACGAGCGCATAGGTTGTGTGTCACTCGTCCCCCCCCCGCCCAGGTTGCTTTGTTCCTCTGCAATTTTTACCCTCTAAATCTCCCTCTAGTGCAATGGCCGTTACTCCCTGATGTCTTAACAGATATCCTGTCATCCTGTCTCTGCCTCTTGTCAGTGCCATCCACATATTTCTTTCCTCGGAGATTCTGTGGAGAACCTCCTCATACCTTACCGTATGAGTCCACCTAATTTTCAACATTCTTCTGTCTCCCCACATCTCAAGTGCCTCTATTCTCTTTTCCCAAAGTCAATGTCTCATTGCCATACAAAGATGTGCTTTAGACGTACGTTCTCAGAAATTTTTTCCCTAAATTAAGGCCTATGTTTGATACTAACAGACTTCTCTTGGCCAGGGATGCACTTTTTGCCAGTACTAGTCTGCTTCTTATGTCCCTACCGAGCGAGGTGGCGCAGGACTCGCATGCGGGAGGACGACGGTTCAATCCCGTCTCCAGCCATCCTGATTTAGGTTTTCCGTGATTTCCCCAAATCGTTTCAGGCAAATGCCGGGATGGTTCCTTTGAAAGGGCACGGCCGATTTCCTTCCCAATCCTTCCCTAACCCGAGCTTGCGCTCCGTCTCTAATCACCTCGTTGTCGACGGGACGTTAAACACTAACCTAACCTAATTCTTATGTCCCTCCTTGGTACGTCAATCATGGCTTATTTCATTATCACCAATAATGATGCTAAGTTTATCGCTGTTCTTATTGCTACTCCTTCTCATGCTTTCGTCGTTCTTCGATTTACTCTCAATCCACATCCTGTGCTCATTAGACTGTTCATTCCATTCAACTGGTCCTGTAATTCTCCTTCATTTCCACTGAGAATAGCAATGTCACCAGTGATTTTTTTTATTTCTGTCATTGGTTCTTCGACATACAAGATTAAACAGCAGGGGTGGAAGACTACATTGTCAGCTGCCTAAACGGTAGCGCGATACACTGTACGGCAGAGTGACAACCAGTGCCCTCCTACTCGCGTGATGTTCATGGCGAGGGAAGAGTAGGGGGAGGAAGTTAAGTATACTATGTGTTCAAAAGTACCCGGACACCTGGCTGAAAATCACTTACAAGTTCGTGGCGCCCTCCATCGGTAATGCTGGAATTCAACATGGTGTTCGCCCACCCTTTGCCTTGATGACAGCTTCCACTCTCGCAGGGATACGTTCAATCAGGTATTGGAAGGTTTCTTGGGGAATGGCAACCCATTCTTCACGGACTGCTGCACTGAGGAGGGGTATCGGTGTCGGTCGGTGAGCCCTGCCACGAAGTCGGCGTTTAAAAACATCCCGCAGGTGTTCTATAGGATTCAGATCAGGACTCTGTGCAGACCAGTCCATTACAGGGATGTTATTGTCGTGTAATCACTCCACCACAGGCCGTGCATTATGAACAGGTGCTCGATCGTGTTGAAAGATGCAATCACCATCCCCGAATTACTCTTCAACAGTGGGAAGCAAGAAGGAGCTTAAAACATCAATGTAGGCCTGTGCTGTTTAGCGCAAGCCCCCTCCATGAAAAACACTACACCATAATTACCACCGCCTCCGAATTTTACTGTTGGCACTACACACGCTGGCAGATGACCTTCACCGGGCATTCACCATACCCACACACTGCCATCGGATCGCCACATTCTGTACCGAGATTTTTCACTCCACACAACGTTTTGTCACTGCTCAATCGTCCAATATCTACGCTCCTTACTTGAAGCGAGACGTCGTTTGGCATTTACCGGCGTGATGTGTGGTTTATGAGCAGCCGCTCGACGATGAAATCCAAGTTTTCTCACCTCCCGCCTAACAGTCATTGTACTTGCAGTGGATCCTGATGCAGTTTTGAATTCCTGTGTGATGGTCTGGATGTCTGCTTATTACACATTACGAACCTCTTCAACTGTCCGCAGTCTCTGTCAGTCAACAGACGAGGTCGGCCTGTACGCTTTCGAGCTGTACGTGTCCCTTCACGTTTGCACTTAAATATAACATGGGGAACAGTGGCCCTACGGATGCTTAGAAGAGTGGAAACCTCGCGTACAGACGTATGACACAAGTGACACCCAGTCATCTGAGCACTTTCGAAGACCCTGAGTTCCGCGGAGCTCCCCATTCTGCTCTCTCACAATGTCTAATGACAAGTGAGGTCGCTGAAGTGGAGTACCTGGCAGTAGGTGGCACCGCAATGCACCTAATATGAAGAAGTATGTTTTTGGGGATGTCCGGATACTTTTCATCATATAACAAAATGAATAAACCTAAGGAACTGAAAAACTATTACAAAATGGAGTTAACGACTTTCGAATTTACAATTTAACTATGGCGGTCACGTTGAAGAACAGCGCAATTCGTTTAATAGTGTCAACTTTCCATTCCAAAGAAAATAACGTACAACAGCGATGTTAATAATGAAATAGAGCAACTTATTTTATAACATACAGTGCAGTTTTAGTCGAATCATTACAGTGTATAAAGCGAAGGTGTCTGCAGCACCAACTACACGGTCTGATAAATGAAGAAGATAGCCAAGTTAAGTTATTACTACTACTAGTACCACCACCACCACCACTACTACTATTATTAAATTATTCACGTTTGGCCTCTACTGGGCCACACGATGTACTACAAATGTAATTTTCAGAACTTTGTTTAGCTTTCCTTTGTGCCCACTCTCAGAGAATGGGCTCTTTACAGCTGGTCAGACCGATTGGTTCCCGCCTCTTTGGATTTTTCTAGCAGGCAGACTGTGTAGCAGTGAATTTTCTTCCTAAAACTTTTCGGTTCTGGTATATCAATCTGTATTATTCCTGTTGCCTTCAGGTCTTCTGTTGCTTCACCAAGCTATCTTATTATTTCAATTTTAACGTTAGTACGGGTTTCATTGCTACAGAAGAATGCTGAAGATAAGGTGGGTAGATCACGTAACTAATGAGGAGGTATTGAATAGGATTGGGGAGAAGAGAAGTTTGTGGCACAACTTGACTAGAAGAAGGGATCGGTTGGTAGGACATGTTCTGAGGCATCGAGGGATCACAAATTTAGCATTGGAGGGCAGCGTGGAGGGTAAAAATCGTAGAGGGAGACCAAGAGATCAATACACTAAGCAGATTCAGAAGGATGTAGGTTGCAGTAGGTACTGGGAGATGAAGAAGCTTGCACAGGATAGAGTAGCATGGAGAGCTGCATCAAACCAGTTTCAGGACTGAAGACCACAACAACACAACGGGTTTCATACAAATCCACAACCTCTCCAGTTAATCTGGATGGATCCGTTCTTTTAATACACTAATAAAATTCTAGCCAGCATTTTTTTTCTTTTTTTTCGTTTCCGAACGGATGTTGGTATAGTTCTCAATATCATTTGCTCTTAGTCTGTATATTACTTCTTCACTATAATTTGGACCTAAAACGTTCCTGAGTACTTAAGTTCTCTCTTTTCGATTTCTTTCTGTTTTATACGTGTGTTTCAGCCTCATAAAGATACTTTCGTTTTACTGAGTTTCTGTGTCTCAGTTTAGTGTATTTTGAGATGCATTATTATTGTTATTACTATTATTATTATTATTATTATTGGTTATAGGACTGTTATTATTACTTCTCAACCTAAATGAAACTAGATAAATTCCACTCTTTTATTTTTAAGTAATTCTTACTTAATTTACCAAAAATACTGTCGTTTGCTGCCGCTGCTGTCCTTTTTGCTACAATTATTAGGTCCACAACTTTACTTCCTCCGTTTTGCAATACATGGCAGCACCGGAAAAGTGTGGTGCAGGTGGTAGATCGTATGTGTTATACAGTAAGCATAGGCATTTGTCAACATAACATGATCAAATATTACTCGTTTTATGATTGCATCATAAAGTTATTCTCGATTGACTATATCAATCTATGAGATGAATTCCCTTCATTTGCGGAAAGTATTAATTTTCTGCTTTAACATGAAGAAATCTGCTGCTGAGGATCATAAAATTCAGGGTGAGATCAACGGTAAGGCACCAGAGAATGGTTTGAACCCCTCAAGACCAGTGATTTTGGCGACGAAGACTGGCATGGCGGTGGAAGAGATAAGGTTTTCGAAGCTACTGCAACCGACTGAAACAATCAGAGGATATCGTTATCAAAAGCAGTTAATGAGTTTGAGCCGAGAAATGAAAGACAAATGGCCACAATACAGCGATAGAAATGAAAAGGTGATTTTGCAGTATGACATTGCTCGACCACGTCATAAAAACATATCCGCCGTGTTCTCCAGACATTGCTTTCTCCGACTACCATCTTTTTTTGATCAATGGCACGCGGCCTGGTTGACCAGCACCTCCAGTCATGTGAACAGCTGCAAAATTGGATCGATTCATGGATCTCCTCAAAAAATGCCCAGTAGTTCCATTGTGGGATTCGTAGGCTGCCCGAAAGACGGGAAAAAGCAGTAGCCAGCGATGGCCAATGCATTGAATCGTAAATTTTTTTGAAGTTTTTTACTATAAAACCTCGAGCTTCGAGGTAAAACTGTGGAAGAAAAGTTGTAAACCTAATACTACCATCAATTTTACCATTGTATAGAGATGGCATATTTTAAAGAATACATAATGTTATTTTGAATTCTGTATCATATTGTAACTAATTAATTATGAAGAAAACCTTTTCAAATGTAAGAGTCCGCAGCTCGTGGTCGTGCGGTAGCGTTCTCGCTTCCCGCGCCCGGGTTCCCGGGTTCGATTCCCGGCGGGGTCAGGGATTTTCTCTGCCTCTTGATGACTGGGTGTTGTGTGCTGTCCTTAGGTTAGGTAGGTTTAAGTAGTTCTAAGTTCTAGGGGACTGGTGACCATAGATGTTAAGTCCCATAGTGCTCAGAGCCATTTTTTGAAATGTAAGAGAGGACCCTATTGATGTATTACAACGATGTAAGAGAACTGCAATAGAAAAAAGTCAGTAGCGAGCCAGGGTGTGAATCGGACGTTCAACAAAGCTACGGTCCGCCTTGAAAATGTCCCCCGCAGATAGGGACGGAACGTCGGGTTTTGAAGTGAAATTCCTTAGGCCACAGCATAACAGCCCGGAATATTTTATTAATTGTGAATAAAACAAGTTAGGAATTTCAAGTTTCTCCTAGAGAACTCGTTTGTTTCAGCGGTGCCTCTAACCTGATGTCAAGCGCTGTCCTGCGGTCGTCAGCTCCGACAACAACACGACTCCCATGTGGCGTGCAGTGAGTGAGCGAGGCGTATCGGCCTCGCGGTTGCGGTTCTGCGCCTCTGCTTCCCACAGGCTCCAGAACGGAGGGCGGAAAGGAAAAATGTCTGCCCGAATGCGACCCCGGCCGCACTAATGTCCCTTATCTGCTACAGAGCGCAAATACACGGCTTCATGGCCGTAGCTCAAATGTGTTACAGCAGGGACATTACAAGAGAAATTAAAGCAAGAAACGTGATAGCATGAGATGAACATCTAATTGAAAAAGGTAATCTCGAAAAAGTTGCTGCCGCATAAATGATTATTCTCAGAGGATTGGCTGTAAGCGAGGGGAATGTGTTTCCAGGACAGTGTCTTTCGTTGCTAGGAAAAACGGGTAAAATTGTGGACACGAACAACTTACGAATTTATGTAAGAGTAATAAGACTGATAACGTTTCCGTGTTTTTATTTATTTATCTTGTCTTCATTCAACTGAACATCCTTGTCAGTATTTCAGGGTCATTCAAAACGTCATACTACAGCCAGAAGGTATTTAAAAAAATATACAATATGGTGTAACAAAATTGGTGCAAGTGGTTCATTCAAATCGGAAGTGATCTGAGAGAGATGGGAAGCATTAACAGCTTTTAACTCCTTAAGTATACTTTTAGCGTTTGAATATGGAGTGCTGCTCGTCCATGTCGAAGGCAATTCTTGAATAAGACTAACACCCATAACCTTTAGATAAGAAATCAGATCTCTGCTCTTGCTTGACGCGAAGTTGGTTAATGTTTTCTCTGAAAGGAAGATGAGGTTGAATTATGAGAAGTAAAATAACGAATTAAAACCAATAATAAATAGTAATCAGAATACTAATAGACTTACCATATAATGGCCCATCCAGTTATCCATAAAAAGGAATATCTTCTTCCATTTGCATATTTTCTCTGTCCAGATTTGCTACAGTTTTGATTTTGGTTTGTACGTATACTTCACATTCAAAGAACGATAAGCGAGACAGTTGTTCTAATAAATACGACAAATAATTCTTCTGATAAATACCACAAAAGCAGCTAACTATAACTGCTTTTGAAATCATTTGATCTATGCTTTCATATTATTTCAGGTGTTTTAAGAATCAGAGGTCAAGATGAAGAGCTTTTACACCTCCACTGCACTAAAGCCACGGTTTGACATCAACACTTCTAATGGTTCAAATGGCTCTGAGCACTATGGGACTCAATCTCTTAGGTCGTAAGTCCCCTAGAACTTAGAACTACTTAAACCTAACTAACCTAAGGACATCACACACACCCATGCCCGAGGCAGGATTCGAAACTGTGACCGTAGCAGTCCCGCGGTTCCGGACTGCAGCGCCAGAACCGCTAGACCACCGCGGCCGGCAACACTTCTAATGAAAAGAGGGACATCTCTAATGGATTTTTGTTTTCAATGGATAATTCAAATTGTGATCTTAGCAGAAACATTTTAAGCAACAAATTTCTCCTTTCATCCATCTTGCTTGATGCAGTGCTCCAAGAGGAAATACTTTCAGTTTTTTCCCGAAGTCTCCTACCAAAAATATTTTACAGATCTTTGTGACCTCACAGCAATCAACACTCACTTTCATAAAAGTCTAACATCTCCTTATTTACTGAGTCATTAAAAAACAAATCCACAGTCTACTGTATTTGCTAGCGTCAAAATTATTGACATTGATGCTTTTCCCGTTTTCCCTCAGATGTTGAAGAACTGGTATGTCAGGACTCCTTGTTACCCCATGTACTTTATACCCTAATACACTTTTTGAAATAAGTTCATTTATGTGATGACGCCATGAGATATACAACTAGTTCCTGTCCAATCTGTATTCAAGTTCGATTCATACCGCATTAAGACGCCAGTGTTTGAGGCAGTTGTGTCGCCGCAGAGAATTTGTGCATTGTCTTCTATACCCCAGTACATTAATGCATTCCAAACAGCATTCGCTGGCTCTTTGCCAGAATCATTGTGTAATTTTCGAACGCCAATGTCGCCAAATGTAACAACGATTGGCAGTTGTTTTTCTTTTGGGTCCTTTATATTTAATGCTGACAACAGTTTACCATTCCAATGAACGGTAATAACTGCACGAATATAAAACTTGAAAGCTGATTTTATTGCTTCAGAGTGTTCTCTTCTCTTCTTCTGCCTCATTCTATGAAGAGAAGACTTCCTAATACAGAGCTCTCCAGTATTGTGCCCAAGTGCCCCTGCTGTCACCTGAAGAATATGTTCCCAGAATCTCAGCTGGCACCTATCCATGACAGCCGCTAATCTTTGTTACCTCGCGTTGGAAAATTCTCCAATGTACAGTTCTCAGAAGTATGACCTAAAAACTGCCCATCACCCACGTCAGTTCATTCTGAACTTAAAAATACCTTATCTGATTCTCCAGATGATGAACAACGAAGTGCAGCAGAAAACGTAGAAGTAGATGCAGTGCACGTTTCTTTCTCTTGCCTTTTCTCTTCACCCAGTTTTCTCTGCGTAGCTGCTGCAAAGTAGTCTTTACGCCCTGGCGCTCTCTGTCGAAGTAAATCTACGTTTTCTTCCAACTCGATTGCCGGCAGAGCACTTCAAATAAATTGTACAAATTACAGCCGGCCGCGGTGGTCTAGCGGTTCTGGCGCTGCAGTCCGGAACCGCAGGACTGCTACGGTCGCAGGTTCGAATCCTGCCTTGGGCATGGGTGTGCGTGATGTCCTTAGGTTAGTTACGTTTAAGTAGTTCTAAGTTCTGGGGGACTTATGACCTAAGATGTTGAGTCCCATAGTGCTCAGAGCCATTTTTACAAATTACATATAAACTTTTCTTCAAGGCTCTTAAAAACATCTTAACACTTTTTTGCGTTTTTTACAATTATCTCCACTCTCAATGTAAGTCAATAACTTTTTGTGAACAATGCTGAATAGCTCTCCTCGAAATTCTTACTTTTTCCCAAAAATAATACACTAGCGAACCACAAGATTAGCACTCTCATTAACGCTTAATTTTACTTCCGGTGTGTTATGAAATGAAACTTCTAGCACATCTCTATTTGTGGTGTCACCGCCAGACACCACACTTGCTAGGTGGTAGCTTTTAAATCGGCCGCGGTCCGCTAGTATACGACGGACCCGCGTCTCGCCACTGTCAGTGATGGCAGACCGAGCGCCGCCACACGGCAGGTCTAGAGAGACGTACTAGCACTCGGCCCAGTTGTACAGCCGACGTTGCTAGCCATGGTTCACTGAGAATTACGCTCTCATTTGCCGAGACGATAGTTAGCATAGCCTTCAGCTACATTTGCTACGACCTAGCAAGGCGCCATTACCAGTATAGATATTGAGATTCTGTTAATGTATCATCAAGAGCGATGTTCTACAAATGTGGATTAAAGTTAAGTATTCCAGAAGCTACGTACTTTTCTTTATAGCATTCATTAAGTATCCTGTTTCAGACCTCACGCCAGCCTGCGTGAGTTTAAGCGCGTGCCTTTCGGCTTCCTCTCATTGTGTCTAGGCTGTCTTGTCTAGACACAACACTATTCCATGGTAATTTGTGTCCAGTTGTTTGGCGTCTCATATCGCCTATTAAAATCACACGTCCCTTGGCACTGCGTAATTGATGTAACATCGTAGATAGCGACTGGAAAATACGTGCGACACGATCAGTAACAAATAACGAACTGACTGCACTGCACGTACACGTACCGATAATGTGAGGTGACGTCAACGTGACTTCTGCGAACAGTGTGGAAGATCATACTTCTCCTGCGAGTTCGCGCTCAAGTGGACACGGAGTACAGTGCATCGATCGCAACAACATTTTGTAGATGCTTGTTATAGAATCATTCAGGCAATACTGGAGAGTGAGCACTCAAAAATATTGACGTCGGAAAATAATGGACAGCCTACTGTGAACATATGAAACAGCTATTGATCCCTGCATTACTGTACATGCCAAATACTGCACACTACTCGTGGCTCATTGTAGAGCGTTTTATGTCGTCGTGTTACTCTTTTATGGCACATATATTGGTCTACACATGCCGATAGTAAATTACGGCAAGTAGAACGTCTTCCCTGTACTTCGACCAATTCCTCCCGTTCTCGTCGCCGAGAGGAGGTAACTTTAACTAGACTCCGGATAGGGCACTGTCTTTTAAGCGGCGATCCTCCCCCACTCTGTTCCCACTGCTCTCAACTGTGGACGGTGAGACACCTTTTACTTCACTGCACCTATTTGAACACGCTACGCGCCCGTTTACTGTTGTTGCCTGATATACACTCCTGGAAATGGAAAAAAGAACACATTGACACCGGTGTGTCAGACCCACCATACTTGCTCCGGACACTGCGAGAGGGCTGTACAAGCAATGATCACACGCACGGCACAGCGGACACACCAGGAACCGCGGTGTTGGCCGTCGAATGGCGCTAGCTGCGCAGCATTTGTGCACCGCCGCCGTCAGTGTCAGCCAGTTTGCCGTGGCATACGGAGCTCCATCGCAGTCTTTAACACTGGTAGCATGCCGCGACAGCGTGGACGTGAACCGTATGTGCAGTTGACGGACTTTGAGCGAGGGCGTATAGTGGGCATGCGGGAGGCCGGGTGGACGTACCGCCGAATTGCTCAACACGTGGGGCGTGAGGTCTCCACAGTACATCGATGTTGTCGCCAGTGGTCGGCGGAAGGTGCACGTGCCCGTCGACCTGGGACCGGACCGCAGCGACGCACGGATGCACGCCAAGACCGTAGGATCCTACGCAGTGCCGTAGGGGACTGCACCGCCACTTCCCAGCAAATTAGGGGCACTGTTGCTCCTGGGGTATCGGCGAGGACCATTCGCAACCGTCTCCATGAAGCTGGGCTACAGTCCCGCACACCGTTAGGCCGTCTTCCGCTCACGCCCCAACATCGTGCAGCCCGCCTCCAGTGGTGTCGCGACAGGCGTGAATGGAGGGACGAATGGAGACGTGTCATCTTCAGCGATGAGAGTCGCTTCTGCCTTGGTGCCAATGATGGTCGTATGCGTATGTGGCGCCGTGCAGGTGAGCGCCACAATCAGGACTGCATACGACCGAGGCACACAGGGCCAACACCCGGCATCATGGTGTGGGGAGTGATCTCCTACACTGGCCGTACACCACTGGTGATCGTCGAGGGGACACTGAATAGTGCACGGTACATCCAAACCGTCATCGAACCCATCGTTCTACCATTCCTAGACCGGCAAGGGAACTTGCTGTTCCAACAGGACAATGCACGTCCGCATGTATCCCGTGCCACCCAACGTGCTCTAGAAGGTGTAAGTCAACTACCCTGGCCAGCAAGATCTCCGGATCTGTCCCCCATTGAGCATGTTTGGGACTGGATGAAGCGTCGTCTCACGCGGTCTGCACGTCCAGCACGAACGCTGGTCCAACTGAGGTGCCAGGTGGAAATGGCATGGCAAGCTGTTCCACAGGACTACATCCAGCATCTCTACGATCGTCTCCATGGGAGAATAGCAGCCTGCATTGCTGCGAAAGGTGGATATACACTGTACTAGTGGCGACATTGTGCATGCTCTGTTGCCTGTGTCTATGTGCCTGTGGTTCTGTCAGTGTGATCATGTGATGTATCTGACCCCAGGAATGTGTCAATAAAGTTTCCCCTTCCTGGGACAATGAATTCACGGTGTTCTTATTTCAATTTCCAGGAGTGTATCTTCCCTTTTAGCAGATGACACGCGCTCAGCCGATAACGTCCTCGAGTTTATCAGTGCCAGTGAGATGGCATCGCTCATTTGAAGCTCCTTTTTGGGGAATACAACGCCCCCCCCCTTCAATAGTAGTTTTTTAAGATTTCGTTTTTAGTTTCCCTCCTTCTTCAGTTTGCTCCCATTGCTGCTGATTTCACATTCGGTTTTTTAACCTTCCCTAAACCATGAGCACTTATGACCGTAGCAGTTTTGTACCCTAAAACCATAACGAAAACAAAAACTAAATACAAATACAAACTGTTCCATACGAGAATCTGTATTTAACTAAAAAGACAGTCTTTTTACATTCAGACTAAAAAATTAATTACAACGTCGAATAATGTCACAAAAATGAAATTACATCCAATACTGTACAGCAATACAAAACAAAAAGTAGTACATAATTTTAAAACATGTACAGAAGTTGGACAAAAATATGGAAATACCGCGAAAAATGTGTACTTGAACATATAAGCAAATGCAACCCAAGCCTGTAAGTTGGGCCATTGTGTTTGACCACGGACGGCAGCTGTGCAATGCACTCAATATATTTGGAGTGTCACTCGAGGTAAGAACAGTGATCTGCGTAGTTTTTGAGTGCAGTGTGTCTGAGCCAAGTGAATCCGAACGTGGGAAAATTGCTGGTGCTTCTATGGTGCGTGCTTCCGCAACTAAGAAGTGTTTCGAGTTTCAAGGGGCACTGTGTCGAAAATTTGGACCTCCGCAAAGAAAACGGAAAATCATTCGCCAAGTCACAATGCAGACGAAGGTGCGTGTTGATCGATCGTGACCGATGGCCATTAAAAAGGATTGTGACGAAAAATAAAAAGGTTGAAGGCTGCAATGGAAAATTGTACTGAAATGCAGGAGGATCTGCAACGAATTGACGCATGGTGCAGGGAAGGGCAATTGAGTCTCAATGTAGACAAATGTAATGTGCTGCGAAAACATAAAAAGAAACATCCTTTATCATTTAGCTACAATATAGCAGGTCAGCAACTGGAAGCAGTTAATTCCATAAGTTATTTGGCAGTAGGCATTAGGAGTGATTTAAAATTGAATGACCATATAAAATTAATCGTCGGTAAAGTAGATGGCAGACTGAGATTCATTGGAAGAATCCTGGGAAAATGCAGTCCGAAAACAAATGAAGTAGGTTACAGTACACTTGTTCGCCCACTGCTTGAATACTGCTCACCAGTGTGGGATCCGTACCAGATAAGGTTGATAGAAGAGATAGAGAAGATCCAACGGAGAGCAGCGCGCTTCGTTACAGGATCATTTAGTAATCGCGAAAGCGTTATGGAGATGATAGATAAACTCCAGTGGAAGACTCTGCAACAGAGACGCTCAGTAGCTCGGTACGGGTTTTTGTTGAAGTTTCGAGAACATAGTCTACCTTCACCGAGGAATCAAGCAGTTCATTGCTCTCTCCTACGTATATCTCGCGAAGACACCATGATGATAAAATAAGAGAGATTAGAGCCCACACAGAAGCATACTGACAACCTTTCTTTCCACTAAAAATACGAGACTGGAATAGGAGGGAGAACCGATAGAGGTATTCAAGGTACTCTCCTCCACACACCGTCAGGTGGCTTGCAGAGTATGGATGTAGATGCAAAAGTCACTGCAGAACTGAATGTCACACGCGCGAACTCAGTCAGCACCAAAACAGCACGAGGTGAGCTCCACAAGCAGGGAGCTATGGGGGGAGCTCAGATTCCAAAAACCGCTCATCACTGAAGGAAATGCCCGTAAAAGTAAAGCGTTATGTTGGGCTATAGAGAAATGGAAGAAAGTCGTTACGTCGGGTGAGTCTTGTTGCACACTGTCTTCGAATTCTGGCCGATCTTACGTCCCAAGAGTGAAATATGGCGGGGGTATCGTGGCATTCCATGGACGTCATAGGTATTCTACAAGGTCCTATTACTGCCAAGTATTGTATAACCATTTCGGCTGACCAGGTCTACTCCGGCGTAAAGACAAGCGCCAGCACGACGGTCAAGAACGGAGGAGCAGAGAGGGCTGTGAGAGGACGTCAGTCAATAGAACGCTGACAGACCCCTCTCTAGGACGACACCGAGACAGTAGTGGCATCTGGGTGAAGAGAATACAGTATAAGCAGCGCTCCGTCTGGCCGCAACCGAGTTGAAGTGTAGGCAGTCTATGAGTTCGACACCAGCGACCTCGGACTTGTATTATTTCATTTGTATCAGGAATTGTATATACTGAAGAGATTGCTTATGTTTCATGTTGCCCTTTGCTTGCGACGTCCCACTGTATTGCCATTTATCTCACTGAATAAAAATTTGTTAGTATGATTCGATTGAATTGTTGTCTAGCGATCCGAGAAAGCAGATTTCCTAGGCACCATATATAAGACGAGTGGGCAGACCACAGCAAGATCCACTCCATGGTACAATATTTGTCCTCCGCGCACCTGTCGACGCAGCTCGCAATGTCCAGAGGACTGGTTTTGTGACCACGAGGATGAACTTTTGCATCTGCTCTGGCCATCAGTGTCACCAGATCTGAGTATTATCGAGGCTTTGTGATCTATTTTGGAGAGAAGGGGTCGTGATTGCTCTCTTCTTCCACCACCGTTACCTAAACTAGCCACTGTTCTGCAGTTTCCCTTGAAAACCATACAGGACCTTCATTCCGAGTCCACTGGGAACTGTTTTGAATGCCTACGTTTCCCTACACCGTATTTGGCGTGGTAATGTGTTGATTTTTCGGAGTTTCTATATTTTGTCCACCTAGTACATAAGTTTGAATATCCACGTAAAAATGTAAACTGCTAAATTCTTGCCCTACTTTGATTACCAGAAAATGCAGGCTTCCACGACAGCTGTATGTGTGCTTAGTGATTTTTGTTCTATGGGCTTTAGGCCGTGGTTCAAAGTTTGTTGATATGCCTAACGCTGCGCTTCCTAACGATGGAGACGCCATCAGAGGCTGCAAAGACTCAGATAATTCTTTCAAACTTAAACACGCTCAGCAAGCCGAACTGTTTATACGTATCTGTGCAGCAGCCGTGTCGTGACGTCACCAGACTGCCGAGTAGCGACGACGTGTGTCTCGGAGCTTGTGATGGGGAATAGTTGGCGCTGTTTGCTTTATTTAGCACTCAACTTGTCTCGTTTCACTCCTTTTCTGTTAAAGTGGTTTTTGTGCTTTTGAAGGATTGAAATTAGACCAGTTGTGGGCTTCAGCATATGAGTGGTTTAAGTCATATCTACAGAACAGGTTGAAAAAAGGATCTTTATATGCTTCAAGTGATTTAAAGGATTTTGCCACTTCATCTAACTGGGGTGAAATTACAATAGGTGTTCCACAAGATTCGATCATGGGTTCCCTCCCCCTTCTTATGTGAAACAAGATGCTGAACTGACACTGTTTGCTGATGATACGAGCATAATTATTAATCCAGTAAAAGAAAGTCCGACAGAAAATGATACAAATAAGGTCTGTGGAAAAGTCATTAACTGGTTTTCTGCGAATGGGCTTGCTCTGAACTTTGAAAAAACACAGTACATCCAATTTTCTGCTGCAAAAAGAATAATTCGTTCAATAAACATAATACATCAAAAGACGTCAGTAGCCAGTGTAGAGAATACTAAGTTTTTGGGTGTACATATAGACAAGAATCTTAATTGGAAAAGTCATATTTTGGATCTCCTAAAGCGACTAGGTTCAGCAACTTCTGCAATCAGAATAATTGTCAGTTTTGAGGATGTAGAAACTAGTAAGCTAACATACTTTGCATACTTCCACTCTCTGATGTCATACGGAATAATATTCTGGGGCAACTCAACACTTAGGCAAAAGGTATTCACTGCTCAAAAGAAAGTAGTTAAAATAATGTGTGGGGTTCATAGTCGCATCTCTTGTAGGAGTCAGTTTAAAAGGTTAGGAATTCTTACAACTGCTTCACAGTACATTTACTCAGTAATGAAATTTTTTCTCAACAACATGGACCAGTTTAAAATCAACAGCGACATTCATAATTACAATACGAGAGAAAAGAAAGACCTACACTATCCTTTACTTAAACTATCCTTGGCACAGAACGGGGTAAAATATGCTGCTATAAAACTTTTTGGTAAATTACCAGATGAAATAAAATGTCTAACAGACAGCAGTAATAGTTTCAAAAACAAATTGAAATCATACCTCCTTGACAACTCCTTCTGTACCATAGATGAATTCTTGAATATGAGTAAATAAATCTGGAGATATAATATATGCATTTCGTGCTATTTCAAATCGCTCTGAGCACTATGGGACTTAACTTCAGAAGTCATCAGTCCCGTAGAACTTAGAACTACTTAAACCTAACTAACCTAAGGACATCACACACATCCATGCCCGAGGCAGGATTCGAACCTGCGACCGTAGCGGTCGCGCGGTTCCAGACTGTAGCACCTAGAACCGCTCGGCCACTTCGGCCGGCGCTATTTAAGGAAATTGAATATATAATAGAAATATTTAGGTATAACACTATAATGTAAACAAAAAAGACAAAAAAAAACTTGTTTCCTGTTCGCATTTCTTGTGCATTTGACACGTTCCACATCATAACGGGTTTTCCGTGCTATTAATCAATGGAACACGTAACTAAGTAACTAACTCGGTGCTAAATAAAGCAAACTCTGTGAGCTTAAATACACGGTCCAGTCACATTAAAGTGACACCACCATCGTTCGACGTCAACGTGTGATAACCACTCACAGGCGGCAGGTGGCACCACTAATTGACACCACTTAATTGACCCCCAAACGGGCATCATCATTGGCTGTAGGGCCAAGGGTTGGAGCATTTCCGAAACGGCTAGGTCTGTAAACAGTTCGCGTACCGCCGTGGTTAAAATATTTCTTGCATGTCAAAATGGCGCTATGGAAAACTAGCGCCAAGGAAAATGTGGTGCATCACGGGCCATACATGTCAGAGGTGAACAACGGCTTCGGAGATGTGTACAGCGAATAGAGGAACAACTGTTTAGTAAGTGCCTGCACAAATGAACCAAGGAACTACCAATGTCTCCACAACGACCGTTCATCGGACGTTGTTGGGTATGGGCTTCCGCAATAGGTGCCTGGTTCGTGCATTCATCCTGACTGGTGTTCATCGACGACGAATGCTGGAATTTGCACCCAACTGGACGTCCACTGGGTCGCGACAGGTGGTCTTTTCTTATGAAGCACGTTTTATGCTCCATGGATTGGTGGCCTTCGGCGTGTACGTCGGATGGGTCCACACCAGAGGGGGGAGCATTATGGTCTGGGGAACCTTTTATGTGGGATTCCATGGATGGTCAAGTCATTCTGGATGACACAGTGGATCAGCCCAAGTATGCATCTATTCATACAGCTCTCATTGTACATGCGTGGTTCGAAGAGCACAAGCATAAGTTTACCGTTATCACCTGGCCATCAAACTTCCCAGGTTTAAACCCAATCGAGAATCTATTGGACCACGTCGATCGGGCTCTTCGCGCTTCGGATCCGAGAAACCTAGGTCAGCGGGGCTCGGTACTGGAGTCACCATGGTTCCACATTCCTGTCGGTAGCTTCCAGAATCTCACTGACTCTTCCTGCATCTCTCGCAGCGGTCCGCACTGCAGAAGTTCGTTATTCAGGCTTTTGACCAGTTGTCACCTTAATGTGACTGGACAGTGTAGTTCGGCTTCATAATCTTGGTTCAAATGGCTCTAATCATTACGGTACTTCCCATCTGAGCCGGCCGCGGTGGTCTAGCGGTTCTGGCGCTGCAGTCCGGAACCGCGGGACTGCTACGGTCGCAGGTTCGAATCCTGCCTCGGGCATGGGTGTATGTGATGTCCTTAGGTTAGTTAGGTTTAAGTAGTTCTAAGTTCTAGGGGCCTTATGACCTAAGATGTTGAGTCCCATAGTGCTCAGAGCCATTTGAACTTCCCATCTGAGGTCATCAGTCCCATAGACTTAGAACTACTTACACCTAACTAACCTAAGGACATCACACACATCCATGCCCGAGGCATGTGACCGTAGCAGCCGCGTGGTTCCGGACTGAAGCGCCGAGAACGGCTCGGTCACAGCGATCGGTCTCATAAGCTTGTTTCAGTCAAACTGTTATGATTCCCCGTAGCCTCTGATGATATCTCCAACGTTAGAAGTCGAAACGCTACCTACAGAAACATGCCTTGGACCACGGCTTCGTGTCCATAAAACAAAAATTACTTAAATACACTCCTGGAAATTGAAATAAGAACACCGTGAATTCATTGTCCCAGGAAGGGGAAACTTTATTGACACATTCCTGGCGTCAGATACATCACATGATCACACTGACAGAACCACAGGCACATAGACACAGGCAACAGAGCATGCACAATGTCGGCACTAGTACAGTGTATATCCACCTTTCGCAGCAATGCAGGCTGCTATTCTCCCATGGAGACGATCGTGGAGATGCTGGATGTAGTCCTGTGGAACGGCTTGCCATGCCATTTCCACCTGGCGCCTCAGTTGGACCAGCGTTCGTGCTGGACGTGCAGACCGCGTGAGACGACGCTTCATCCAGTCCCAAACATGCTCAATGGGGGACAGATCCGGAGATCTTGCTGGCCAGGGTAGTTGACTTACACCTTCTAGAGCACGTTGGGTGGCACGGGATACATGCGGACGTGCACTGTCCTGTTGGAACAGCAAGTTCCCTTGCCGGTCTAGGAATGGTAGAACGATGGGTTCGATGACGGTTTGGATGTACCGTGCACTATTCAGTGTCCCCTCGACGATCACCAGTGGTGTACGGCCAGTGTAGGAGATCACTCCCCACACCATGATGCCGGGTGTTGGCCCTGTGTGCCTCGGTCATATGCAGTCCTGATTGTGGCGCTCACCTGCACGGCGCCACACACGCATACGACCATCATTGGCACCAAGGCAGAAGCGACTCTCATCGCTGAAGATGACACGTCTCCATTCGTCCCTCCATTCACGCCTGTCGCGACACCACTGGAGGCGGGCTGCACGATGTTGGGGCGTGAGCGGAAGACGGCCTAACGGTGTGCGGGACTGTAGCCCAGCTTCATGGAGACGGTTGCGAATGGTCCTCGCCGATACCCCAGGAGCAACAGTGCCCCTAATTTGCTGGGAAGTGGCGGTGCAGTCCCCTACGGCACTGCGTAGGATCCTACGGTCTTGGCGTGCATCCGTGCGTCGCTGCGGTCCGGTCCCAGGTCGACGGGCACGTGCACCTTCCGCCGACCACTGGCGACAACATCGATGTACTGTGGAGACCTCACGCCCCACGTGTTGAGCAATTCGGCGGTACGTCCACCCGGCCTCCCGCATGCCCACTATACGCCCTCGCTCAAAGTCCGTCAACTGCACATACGGTTCACGTCCACGCTGTCGCGGCATGCTACCAGTGTTAAAGACTGCGATGGAGCTCCGTATGCCACGGCAAACTGGCTGACACTGACGGCGGCGGTGCACAAATGCTGCGCAGCTAGCGCCATTCGACGGCCAACACCGCGGTTCCTGATGTGTCCGCTGTGCCGTGCGTGTGATCATTGCTTGTACAGCCCTCTCGCAGTGTCCGGAGCAAGTATGGTGGGTCTGACACACCGGTGTCAATGTGTTCTTTTTTCCGTTTCCAGGAGTGTAATTTTATCTCCCATTCTTGTACGAGGGTCACTCCAAAAGAAATGCACACTATTTTTGTAAAAATACAGTTTTCATTCTGCATCTGTGAAAGTTTTACAGTGTGTCGATACATCCTTCCCGCTTGTTTTCAAACTTAGTTCAACCTGTTCCCGCGAGTGGCGCCGTGACAGCATTTCTTCAAGATGGCTGCTACACTTGATGTTCATGAGAAGCAACGTGCTGTCATAGAATTCCTGTGCTGTGAAAACGAGACAGTGGGAAACATCCACAAGAGGCTGAAAAAGGTGTATGGAGATGCTGCTGTCGATCGCAGAACAGTTAGTCGGTGGGCAAGCAGGTTACGTGATGAAAGCGGGCACGGCAATATTGAGGACTGCCCTCGCAGCGGCAGGCCTCGTACTGCACACACTCCAGACAATGTGCAGAGAGTTAACGAATTGGTGACTGCTGACAGACGCATCACAGTGAACGAATTGTCACGCTACGTTGGGATAGGGGAAGGAAGTGTTTGCATAATACTGAAAGTGTTGGCGTTGAAAAAGGTTTGTGCCAGGTGGGTTCCCAGGATGTTGACAGTGACTCACAAAGAAACATTAAAAACGGTATTCAGGGAACTTTTGGAACGGTACGAGAATGGTGGATATGAATTTCTTGGAAGAATTGTGACAGGTGATGAAACATGGCTCCATCATTTTTCACCAGAGACGAAGAGGCAATCAATGGAGTGGCATCATGAAAATTCACCCAAGAAAAAAAATTCAAAAGCACACCTTCTGCTGGAAAAGTTATGACTACGGTGCTTCTCGATTCCGAAGGACTCTTGTTGTGGACGTCATGCCAAGTGGAACCACCATAAATTCTGATGCATATGTGACGACACTGAAGAAACTTCAAACTCAACTGAGTCGTGTTCGAACACATCGGCAAAAGCAGGATGTTTTGCTATTGCACGACAATGGACGGCCACATGTCAGTCAATAAACCGTGGAAGCGATCACAAAACTCGGATGGACGACACTGAAACACCCGCCTTACAGAGCTGACCTGGCTCCATGTGACTATCATCTCTTTGGGAAACTGAAAGACTCTCTTCTTGGAACAAGGTTTGAAGACGACGACTTCCTTGTGGACGCTGCCAAACACTGCCTCCAACAGGTTCGTCCAGAATTTTACCGTGCGGGTATACAGGCGCTGGTTCCAAGATGGCGTACGGCAGTTGAGAGGGATGGAAATTATGTGGAGAAATGAAAATATTGTTCCTAAAGGATGTATCTACACACTGTAAAACTTTCAAACATGTAGAATAAAAGATCGATTTTTTTAAAAAAATAGTGTGCATTTCTATTTGAGTGACTCTTGTATATGCAAAATTGTTTTTCCGTTTTCTACATGGGTTTATAAGCCTACATCTCCATCTTTACTGTGCGAATCACTGCAAATTGCAAGGCAGAGTATACGTTTTACTGGACCGTGCACTAAAGTCTGTTCCTCTTCCATTCGCTTATGGACCATATGAGGAATGACTGCGTCTCCCCCCCTGTGCGTGCCTAATTTCATCTGCACGATTTGTGAGAGACAGTTACGTATGTTGCTGAGTATCCGTGGTTTCTGCATTGAAAGCTCGGCCTTGGAGTTTTCCAAGTACATTCTTGAGAGATATACGGTGTCTGCCAGCTACGCTTTGTCAATTTGTTGCCACGCTTTCTCACCCGTCAAACAAGTCTTTTACCATTACCGCTATTCTTCTCCTGTTGATACACTACTGGCCATTAAAATTGCTACACCAAGAAGAAATGCCGATGAGAAATGGGTGTTCGTTGGACAAATATATTATACTAGAACTGACATGTGATTACATTTTTACGCAATTTGGGTGCATAGAGCCTGAGAAATCAGTACCCAGAACAACCGTCTCTGGCCGTAATAACGGCGTTGATACGCCTGGGCATTGAGTCAAACAGCGCTTGGATGGCGTGAACAGTTACAGCTGCCCATGCAGCTTCAACACGATACCACCGTTCATCAAGAGTAGTGACTGGCGTATTGAGACAAGCCAGTTGCTCGGCCACCATTCACCAAACGTTTTCAATTGGTGAGAGATCTGGAGAATGTGCTGGCCAGGACAGTAGTCGAACATTATCCGTATCCAGAAAGGCCCGTACAGGACCTGCAACATGCGCTCCTGCTGAAATGTAAGGTTTCGCAGGGATCGAATGAAGGGTAGACCCACGGGTCGTAACACATCTGAAATGTAACGTCCACTGTTCAAAGTGCCGTCAATGCGAACAAGAGGTGACCGCGACCTGTAACCAATGGCACCCCATACCATCACGCCGGGTGATACGTCTGTATGGTGATGACGAATACACGCTTCCAATGTGCGTTCACCGCGATGTCGCCAAACACGAATGTGACCGTCAAGATGCTGTACACAGAACCTGCATTCGTCCGAAAAAACGACGTCTTGCCATTCGTGCACCCAGGTTCGTCGTTGAGTACACCATCGCAGGCGCTCCTGTCTGTGATGCAGCGTCAAGGGTAACCGCACCCATTGGCTTCGAGCTGATAGTCCATGCTGCTGCAAACGTCATCGGACTGTTCCTGCAGGTGGTTGTTGTCTTGCAAACGTCCCCATATGTTGACTCAGGGATCTAGACGTGGCTGCACGATCCGTTACAGACATGCGGGTAAGATGTTTGTCATCTCGACTGCTAGTGATACGAGGCCGTTGGGATCCTTCACGGCGTTCCGTATTACCCTCCTGAACCCACCGATTCCATATTCTGCTAACAGTCATTGGATCTCGACCTACGCGGGCAGCAATGCCGAGATACGATAAACCGCAATCGCGATAGGCTACAATGGTACGCATTTCTCCTCCTTACACGAGGCATCACAACAACGTTTCACCGGGCAACGCCGGTCAACTGCTGTTTGTGTATGAGAAATCGGTTGGAAATTTTCATCGTGTAAGCACGTTGTAGGTGTCGCCACGGTCGCCAAACTCGTGTGAATGCCTTGAAAAGCTAATCATTTGCATATCAGAGCATCTTCTTCCTGTCGGTTAATTTTCGCGTCTGTAGCACGTCATATTCGTGGTGTAGCAATTTTAATGGCCAGTAGTGTAGTATTGGCAAAGTGGACAATGACTCCTGACTCTTTATAGAACGAAGGTATTTTTTAAATAATTTTAGCTGAGAAAAAGAACGCTCAATTTTTGAAACAGCAATTGCTTATGTTGGATACATCATGATGGCCGTACATACGTCATGGTAACTCGCCATCATCTCTGTTATGTCTCGTACACTAGATATTTATTTATAGTTTTACTTTTGATTAAGTTCTTATCTTCATCAGCTGTAACGGAAATATAAATGTCGGGAGATAATATCTGTTACAACCAGGAATAACACAATAACCTCTTCAGTCTGGTTTATTAAATCACAAATCACTTTTTAACAATTATGTTAGCCAAGCGCCTACCCAGGCTCACACTCAGAAGTAATGCAGAATTAAAGTTTGGTTATACCAATGTCCGAATGTGCATGGTGGGGTGCAGGTTCCGTAATTATTCCCAAGTCCAGTGAAGTTCAGTCTCTCCAAGTGAAGTCGCAAGATTTTCCGCCGGGCAGCCAAGGTAACCTCGCGTGGTGCGGCGAGTCATCCAAGAGCAGCTGGAACACGGCGTACTGTACTTCCCGATGAGAACTGTCGTTTGCGACGGCAGCCGGGTTTATATAAGGCTTGCTAGTTAATGGAGCCGTCGGCTGGGGTCGCTGTTTTCCAGGGAAAACCAATCGCAATGTTTCCTGGCGTAGCCAATTGCTGTGTGCTGACACACGCGCGCGCGCGAAGGCGGCCAGCGATGGTAGCCGCGAGCCGCCCGGAGAAGTGCGGCCAGCGATGTATTTCTCGGCCACGTAAGGGAGCGTGCGTGTGAAGACGGCCAGCGATGGAAGCAGCGGGCCGCCCAGAGAAGTGCGGCCAGTGATGTATTTGGCGGCCGCGTACTGGAGCGCGTTGTTCGGTGTTTGTTGGAAGTGGTGTATACCACAATATCGTTGAAATATACAGTGCTTCATTTATAGGATCTTCGTCACAGGTGGTAGATATGAGAAAAAGTTCCACTGCTATGTATCCGTCTGTAGCATAAATCATTCTTTAAAGCCAAGTATTTAAATGCGAAGAAATGTTGAAAATGGTTGAATAAAAAAGTGTCGCTTTAACCTTGGTAACTGTGTCTGTCAGCGCCTCATCCTCAGAAAGCTCGTCGAAGTTCATTCTGCTGTTTTATTCGTTAGCTTCTTTCACACATTTTGTAAGTTTCGTTAAGTAGTTTGTAGAGCAATCCTTTGATGTTCGCTGTTTCTGTCATCAAAGAAGTGAGGTGGCGTAGTTGTAAGACACTGGACTCGCATTCGGGTGGACAGCGACTAAGTTCCTCGTCTGCCCATCCACATTCGGGTTTTGCGCTATTTTCTTCTAAATCACTTGAGGCAAATGCCGGGATGATTCTTTTGGAAGGGATGCGGCCGATTTCCTTATCCGCACCACCCGAGTTCATTTTGATTTCTCACAGCGCCTTTTCAGAGAACCAATGTGCTGCTGCGATGTTCGTTTCTCAGACAGCACTGCATTAATTTTTTCTAGAGTAAGATTGTGTTTTTAAAAAGGGGCTGTCAGTTACACTCGAACATACAACTTTATTATTTGATCAAACATTACAAGAGCCGCAAAAAATTTTTTTTTGTTTAAACACACAGCTTTAATCTTTGGGACTTAATTACCTGCTGAAAGCCACTTTAATTTAGAAACGGCTGAAGGCCAATAACTTAAAACGCAAGCATAATCAGAAATTTAAAAGGGAAGCCTTATCTTACAACACCTCTTTATTTAGTCAAAAGGCCCAAAGAATCTGAGATTTTCAGAGCAAACAATTTGAATTTCAAATCGGCTGAACGCCCAACACTTAAATCTAAACAACATTAAAATTAAAAAAAAAAACAAAAAAACAAGGTCTTATGTTAAACAGTTCTTAATTAGGCAAAACTCAACCAAAACAGAAATTTAAAAGGCAAAGCCCTATCTTAAAACAGTTCTTTACTTAGGCTGAAGGCCCAAAGAATCAGACACTTCAAGAGCAAACAAGTTAAATTCAAACTGGCTGAAGGCCTAAGACTTAAAACTCCATAACATTAACTTTTTTTAAATACCAGAGGCCTTACGTGAAACAGTTCTTTAATTTAGGCTGAAGACCTTAAGAGCAAAACAACTCAAACTCAAAATCGGCTGAAGGCTCAACACTTAAGACTCTATAACATTAATTTTAAAAATGCCAAAGGGTTTACGTGAAACGTTTCTTTAAATTAGGCTGAAGGCCTAAAGAATCTTACGCCTTAAGGGCAAAACAACCTTAATTTTTAAAAAATCGGCTAGACGCCATGCAAGTACAAACAACAAGAACAAATAAAAAAAGGCAGTACACCCAAGGGCGCTCAGATGTTCGAGGGTCGGCCTGGAATTCAAACACTGACGATCGCCTAGGTGAGACAGGCAGCCGGGCCAACCATTCACGATCCGACGACAGCCCAACCGACCTACAGTCAACGGATCCACTGACAAGATAACTTCCACTTCACCCGACCACGGCGCAAGAGGGAGTTCAGCAGAACAACGTAGAAGATATTGGCGCCCACAACCAATCATGCGGCCGTCAAACTACGCACCGTGCTGGACAGCAACAAGACGATGAGGATGCCTGAAATTTACGTCAACGGCCAGGGCAGGTAACCGGAACGTTAACGGCCACAAGGCAGAATATTCCGTTGGTGCACTTCAGTTCAAATAACCAAATACAGTGAAACTCCACCGCAGGGTGGCTAGGACCTTCCAACGTGTTGCTCGCGGGAATATCCCAACAGCCGACAACGAACTCCAAACGACACAATGTGAACAGTCTCGACTTGCTGGTAGATTAAATCAAAACTCAACTTTCGTGACCAGTGTCGTAGAGCCACGGACCTTGTAGCAATGGGAACAGCCCCACACACTCCGACACCGCGTAGAGACCACCAGCGGCCGCGGCCAAACTACGTCCCCTGGAGAATCCCTCGCTGCTCCACGCCAACCGACCGACTGCCCACGCCCGGAAACGGCGAAAGTACCAAATATAAGTCGGCCGACGAAACGACCAACCGAAGAACCAACGAACGGTCGTCCCGCTCCAATCTCCCTCCGTCGGACAGTTCACGTGTGTCGCCAGCGGTCGGCGAGCACTGGCTGTCGGCGCCTCACCAGAGCTCCGTCCCCGACTTCACAGCTGCTGCGTCCCGACTGCACTGCTGGTCCGTCTCCAACTGACCGCCAGACACACCACGACCCGGAAATACTATCGGTCGCTCCAGAGATGGTACGACAGTGCACTTATCGATACGCGCTGCTGCTGTCGCTCACGGGAAAGTAAGACAGGAAGTTAAGTGACGTCAGTAAATGGAATAAGAAAACGAGGCGGCAGTACCGTAATTAAAGATGACAAACAATAAATGGCCTGAACACGAGTCATGCACGGCTCATGTAGATATTTTCAACCGTTTCGAAATACAAAGTGGTTTCTTGATTAGCCTCTTAGTCTCTACAGTGTCTTCAACAACTAAATTTAGATTGTAACTTGATTTTTTTTCACACATCATTGTATATGGCATTCATGATAGACCCTCTCTCAAAGCCTTGGCTAAAACACTTGCTAACATCCAATCCGTTTCTTTCTACATTGGCAGTTAACTGAAGTTCATATGCTAATGCTTAGTGATCTTCGATACTAGAAAAGAATATCAAAGATTTGCATATTTTTAAATCAAAAGGATTTCTAAAAAAGTCTTTCATTATTTTAACGTAGCGGAAGTTATATCATTAATGATCCTTTTTACTAATTTTTCAACTTTACATTGCCATTTTAATTTGTCCTCATTATTCCGTATTTTTTTTCCAGAGGCACCTTATCTTCGGGAGCAGTCTGATAACGCGCCTGCTACTAGCGCTGAATGGTTTCCTTAATCGTGCGGTGATTATTTAGAACATATCGCGACGTGCAGCAGTTCTCTCACGACTCTCCGCAGCGGCCCACCCCGTTCCCTGGCGTCAGTTTGACATGAGCGACTCGCAAGAATCATTAATGTTTCCGTCCCCATTCAGCAAAATCTTAACGAAACAGTGAAAATCAGTAAGAACACGGGGCAAGGTAAGCCATCAAGAAACGTCTGCGTACCGCCGGTCTGTGGTACCCAAAACGCAAGTCGATTGCACCTTTCTTCGGAAGCATAATATAAATTCTCACAGACATGACAATTAATGAAATTCAGATCTTCGACACTGCACTTATATTCAGGGTAATCTGATTTTGTAAACCAGTCATCCAGACTGTTCATGAAGACTGTCTGAGACAGTTTATGGTTCAAATGGTTCAAATGGCTCTGAGCACTATGGGACTCAACTGCTGTGGTCATAAGTCCCCTAGAACTTAAAACTACTTAAACCTAACTAACCTAAGGACAGCACACAACACCCAGCCATCACGAGGCAGAGAAAATCCCTGACCCCGCCGGGAATCGAACCAGGGAACCCGGGTGCTGGAAACGAGAACGCTACCGCACGACCACGAGATGCGGGCAGACAGTTTATGTTCCGAATGAAATGCAACTTGTTATTGTTGCTTCTCGTTGCTGTTGTTGTGGTCTTCAAAAAATGTTCAAATGTGTGTGAAATCCTATAGGACCTAACTGCTAACGTCATCAGTCCCTAAGCTTACACACTACTTAACCTAAATTATCCTAAGGACAAACACACACACCCACGCCCGCGGGAGGACTTGAACCTCCGCCGGGACCAGCTGCACAGTCCACGACTGCAGCGCCTTAGACCGTCTGGTCTTCACTCCAGAGACTGATTTGATGCAGCTCCCCATGCTACTCTATCCTCTGCAAGCTTCTTCATCTCCCAGTACCTACTGCAGCCTACATCCTTCTGAATCTGCTTAGTGTATTCATCTCTTGGTCTCCCTCTACGATATTTACCCTCCACGCTGCCCTTCAATACTAACTTAATGATCCCTTGATGCCTCAGAACATGTCCTACTAACCGATCCCTTCTTCTAGTCAAGTTGTGCCACAAAATTCTCTTCTTCTCAAGTCTAGTCAATACCTCCTCATTAGTTATGTGATCTACCCATCTAATCTTCAGCATTTTTCTGTAGCACCACATTTCGAAAGCTTCTATTCTCTTCTTGTCCAAACTAGTTATCGTCCATGTTTCACTTCCATACATGGCTACACTCCATTCAAATACTTTCAGAAACGACTTCCTGACACTTAAATCAATACTTGATGTTAACAAATTTCTCTTCTTCAGAATCGCTTTCCTTGCCATTGCCAGTCTACATTTTATATCCTCTTTACTTCGACCATCATTAGTTATTTTGCTCTCCAAATAGCAAAACTCCTTTACTACTTTAAGTGTCTCATTTCCTAATCTAATTTCCTCAGCATCGCCCGACTTAATTCGACTACATTCCATTATCCTCGTTTTGCTTTTGTTGATGTTCATCTTATGTCCTCCGTTCAATACACTGTCCATTCCATACCTACTCAGAATTTTTCTTTTGTTTCCTTTACTGCTTCCTTAATATGCAGATTGAATAACAACGGGGATAGGCTACAACCCTGTCTCGCTCCCTTCCCAACCACTGCTTCCCTTTCATGCCCCTCGACTCTTATAACTGCCTTCTGGTTTCTGTACAAATTGTAAATAGCCTTTCGCTCCCTTTATTTTACCCCTTCCACCTTCAGAATTCGAAAGAGAGTATTCCAGTCAACATTGTCAAAAGCTTTCCCTAAGTCTACAAACGCTAGAAACGTAGGTTTGCCTTTCCTTAATCTATCTTCTAAGATAAGTCGTAGGGTCAATATTGCCTATGTGTTCCAATATTTTTACAGAATCCAAACTGACATTCCCCGAGGTCGGCTTGTACCAGTTTTTCCATTCGTCTGTAAAGAATTCGCGTTAGTATTTTGCAGCCGTGGCTTATAAAACTGATACTTGGGTAATTTTCACATCTGTCAACACCTGCTTTCTTTGGGATTGGAATTATTATATTCTTCTTGAAGTCTGAGGATATTTCGCCTGTCTCATACATCTTGCTTACCAGATGGTAGAGTTTTGTCAGGACTGGCTCTCCCAAGGCCGTCAGTAGTTCTAATGGAATGTTGTCTACTCCCGGGGCCTTGTTTTGACTTAGGTCCTTCAGTGCTCTGTCAAACTCTTCACGCATTATCATATCTCCTATTTCATCTTCATCTACATCCCCTTCCATTTCCATAATATTGTCCTGAAGTACATCGCCCTTCTATAGACCATCTATATACTCCTTCCACCTTTCTGCTTTTCCCTCTTTGCTTAGAACTGGGTTTCCATCTGAGCTCTTGATATTCATACAAGTGTTTCTCTTTTCTCCAAAGGTCTCTTTAATTTTCCTGTAGACAGTATCTATCTTACCCCTAGTGATATATGCCTCTACATCCTTATATTTGTCCTCTAGCCATCCCTGCTTAGTCCTTTTGCACTTCCTGTCGATCTCATTTTTGAGACGTTTTTATTCCTTTTTGCCTGCTTCATTTAGTGCATTTTTGTATTTTCCCCTTTCATCAGTTAAATTCAATATTTCGTTTGTTACCCAAGGATTTCTATTAGCCCTCGTCTTTTTACCTACTTGATCCTCTGCTGATTTCACTATTTCATCCCTCAAAGCTACCCATTCTTCTTCTACTGTATTTCTTTCCCCATTTCCTGTCAATCGTTGCCTTATGCTCTCCCTGAAGCTCTCTACAACCTCTGGTTTAGTCAGTTTATCCAGGTCCTATGTCCTTAAATTCCCACCTTTTTGCAGTTTCTTCAGTTTTAATCTACAGTTCATATCCAACAGATTGTGATCAGAGTCCACATCTGCCCCTGGAAATATCTTACAATTTAAAACATGGTTTCTAAATTTCAGTCTTACCATCATATACACTCCTGGAAATTGAAATAAGAACACCGTGAATTCATTGTCCCAGGAAGGGGAAACTTTATTGACACATCCCTGGGGTCAGATACATCACATGATCACACTGACAGAACCACAGGCACATAGACACAGGCAACAGAGCATGCACAATGTCGGCACTAGTACAGTGTATATCCACCTTTCGCAGCAATGCAGGCTGCTATTCTCCCATGGAGACGATCGTAGACATGCTGGATGTAGTCCTGTGGAAAGGCTTGCCATGCCATTTCCACCTGGCGCCTCAGTTGGACCAGCGTTCGTGCTGGACGTGCAGACCGCGTGAGACGACGCTTCATCCAGTCCCAAACATGCTCAATGGGGGACAGATCCGGAGATCTTGCTGGCCAGGGTAGTTGACTTACACCTTCTAGAGCACGTTGGGTGGCACGGGATACATGCGGACGTGCATTGTCCTGTTGGAACAGCAAGTTCCCTTGCCGGTCTAGGAATGGTAGAACGATGGGTTCGATGACGGTTTGGATGTACCATGCACTATTCAGTGTCCCCTCGACGATCACCAGTGGTGTACGGCCAGTGTAGGAGATCGCTCCCCACACCATGATGCCGGGTGTTGGCCCTGTGTGCCTCGGTCGTATGCAGTCCTGATTGTGGCGCTCACCTGCACGGCGCCAAACACGCATACGACCATCATTGGCACCAAGGCAGAAGCGACTCTCATCGCTGAAGACGACACGTCTCCATTCGTCCCTCCATTCACGCCTGTCGCGACACCACTGTAGGCGGGCTGCACGATGTTGGGGCGTGAGCGGAAGACGGCCTAACGGTGTGCGGGACCGTAGCCCAGCTTCATGGAGACGGTTGCGAATGGTCCTCGCCGATACCCCAGGAGCAACAGTGTCCCTAATTTGCTGGGAAGTGGCGGTGCGGTCCCCTACGGCACTGCGTAGTATCCTACGGTCTTGGCGTGCATCCGTGCGTCGCTGCGGTCCGGTCCCAGGTCGACGGGCACGTGCACCTTCCGCCGACCACTGGCGACAACATCGATGTACTGTGGAGACCTCACGCCCCACGTGTTGAGCAATTCGGCGGTACGTCCACCCGGCCTCCCGCATGCCCACTATACGCCCTCGCTCAAAGTCCGTCAACTGCACATACGGTTCACGTCCACGCTGTCGCGGCATGCTACCAGTGTTAAAGACTGCGCTGGAGCTCCGTATGCCACGGCAAACTGGCTGACACTGACGGCGGCGGTGCACAAATGCTGCGCAGCTGGCGCCATTCGACGGCCAACACCGCGGTTCCTGGTGTGTCCGCTGTGCCGTGCGTGTGACCATTGCTTGTACAGCCCTCTCGCAGTGTCCGGAGCAAGTATGGTGGGTCTGACACACCGGTGTCAATGTGTTCTTTTCTCCATTTCCAGGAGTGTAATCTATCTGACACCTACCAGTATCTCCAGCCTTCTTCCAGGTATACAACCTTCTCGTTACGTGTAATAAAATGAAATGGGTCAGCGATATCGTCTTTTTACCAGTGCAATATCAGTACAGTCGCTCCATATTTTCTTGGCTTCTCGCCTCCCTAGTACTGAATGGGTGGTAAAAGCGCACTTACGCTGTGTCGCTGTTGGTGGATTTTCCGTTTCGTGCTACTCTTGGTAAGGGTCGCGCGATGAATTACGCGAAGTCAACACGACGTATCATGAGCCATGTACAGATAGCCAATGAGATTCTCATTTCTAATTTCCTTTGTTTCGTAAATGAAGCTATCTGATATTTTATTTCAGCTGCAAAAAATTAATCATCTGATATTTTGTTTCACTCGGAGCAATTTAAGCTGTGCTCCGAGGTTCCTGCCTAGGAGCAACCTCGGAAATCATGATGTATTCGAAAAAAAAAAAAAAGGCCAGTTTGTTGTGACTGTGAAGACTACAAACTTCACTGTTGCTCACTTCACTCGCAGCAATCTGAGTTCTACTATTAGATCTAAACCTAGCCACAACCTCGGAAGTAGTGACAGTTTCGAAGATTGTAGCCAAATATTTGTGATAATCAAACTTATAAGACTGAACGAATCTCACTGGTTACCGTATGCTGTCATTTGATTTGCTACGACCAACGATAAAGGACTGCCAACAGCAGCACGCAAGGAAAATCTGCTGCCACATTAAGTACACTTTAGCCAAATATGCTGAGGTCACTGGAGTTCGAGCTGTCAGTATGTTGATTCCTCTTGATTCTTCTTGTTGACAACTTTCGCGATGAAATGAAACTGGGCGCAGTAGTTCTTACACTATAGTCGTCATTGTTTAATGCTGTGCTTCATTTCGGTGATACGTAATTTGTAGGAGTACCATTTGCACATGATCTCTTATGGCACTGTGTATCCACTATTCTGACACAACAGGTATCAGTCCTTTAGTCTAAGATGACTCTCAGAGCAGTGACTGACAGGAGAAGCCGTTTCGATAGAAGTCAAAAGACTGTGTATGATTTCGGACTGATATTCGCTTGTTTCCGGCCTCTGCTAAGTCTTAGTTTTCAACAGCGTCTGCAAACAGTTCTTCCGTTGAACGTATGAATCAATTTAAACCATTTCACATTCAATTACATAAATCTGTGTGTTACGTTGGCTTTCGTTTACGAACTGAACACAGTTTAGTCTACTACCTAAAGTTGACTAAATGATTCTTTTTTGCACATCTTTGTATACGCCACTCATGATGGATGTTCTACTAAAGCTTTGGCAGAAACATTTGCTCATATATAGTCCATTTCGTTCTACATATTCAATTAACTGATGTTTGCATACAAGTATAGATTGATTTTTGCTCTGGAAAAATTTCTTCACGACGGGATGATTTCCAAACCCAACTGTGGAGAAAGACTCCGCTTGACTGACAGATTGCACTAATTTTTCCATTTTAAATTTTCCTTATTTTTCCGTTTCAGGCTCCAGGAGTCCACACTCTCGGGGGACACAGCTAAGTTACGCGCCTGTGTCACAGAGCAGCAGAATTTCACATTTGTGGTCTTGGGAGGTGGCATGAGCCCCCACTCATATTTCTATCTTACGATTTTCCTCTCTAATTGCATGTGATGGAAAGTTGCTATTCCTTCACACGCGGACTTCCCACGCAGCGTCTCTCGTCACCCGGGTGGTCCGGGGACAGGCGGGCGCTGCTGATCTTGAAAGGGTTAAGCCGACGGGTGTGAGGGAGTCGAGTGAATGGTTTCCAAACGCCGACATTGTCAAAAGACACGCCCGCAGGGGCCTGAAGGAGCGGCTGGGCTAGAGGTTCTGTTACTTCACAGAAACATAGCGAAAACACTTTATGGCGGGCTACCAGCGAGGCGTGGGCATGACTTGTGTTCCCAGGCAGTTCCCGCGTTTTCTGCAAAATCGTAACTGTGATTAGCTTGCTCAGGGCATAGCTCTGTGACGTAGCAAAATCGGCGCAGAAATTGGCGCCAAGAATCTCCATTGGTGGAATGGTAGTGCTTCGGCAATAGAGTGGAATTTTCCGCCGGTTTTCGAGTTTCTGATTGGAACGTTTAACCATGGCCACTGTTGTGGGGGCAGGAATGTTCTGTGTTCGGTTTGTACGGGTGCCTTTCAGTCAGAGTAGGTTACAACACTGAGCTCTCGCTGCTCTGGACATCCTGCCTTCCATTGGCTGTCTAATGTACTTTTATTTGATTGTAACTGTTTAACGAAGTTGCTGAAGTTTCGACTTCAACGTAACTTCCCGAGTACAGTTGGCAATTGAGCGTTCTGCGTACAAGTGGCCTGTGTTGTCTGTCTTGGGCAGTTTTGGCTAAAGTTGACTGTATCGGAGTTACTGTGTGACTTCGCTTGTGAAAATCAATTACTGTACTGTCAGTGATTGTGTGGCGAGCCTTCTTCGTCTCCCTCAGAGGCGCATTTGTATTGATAGGAAGTCTTTAGTCTGGAACAATCAGACCAGGACAATTTGTTTCGGGCTATACTTGTGACATTATCATCACCACGACGGGACATCGAAGCAACCAGCCATCACTTCCAGTACGCCAGATCGTGTCCTTGCAGCTAAGAAGACAGCTTGGTAATGTACGTCCGCAGCACTGGTGAAGCAGGCATTTTTGCTAGGCGATAATCAGAGCTCAGCAGAGCGCGCCTGTTCGTCTTTTCTAACTTTGTTCTATCTTGGGTGTTCCTTGTCTAAGTTCTCACTAATGTAGCAGCAATTAATGTTAGGTTAGCTGTGTGTCTCTCTTAAGATTTGAGTTGCAAGGAATTGGCTCCACATACCACTTCGTCATAAACGTCACAATCTAGTTTAGGGACAACTTCACCTTCACAGCGTTTATTTGAGTATCCAATTTGAGCCAATTTGATGTATTGTAAATGTTTCATGTGTTTTTGTTTATTATTTTGTGTTTAGTCTTAATAAATCATATTGTTATTTTGGACAGAACTTTCATTCTGTTAATCGGTAGAGCAACCCTATCATTTCTCACTACGTTAATGAAACCTTCCTTTATTTAACTTATTTATCAAATTAAATTATTGCAGGTGCCAAACTCTTTTCTACTCCACTTGCAGGGTTGATCACAGTCAGTTCGCGTATCTTTTTAATCCATGTGCAACAGCAAAAGTCGGAGTTAGAATAGGGGGGGCTTAGAGCATCATTTACATATGCAGATTCTAGAAGAATTTAGTGTTAAATACACTACTAGCCACGACACCTCGCAGACTTCCGAGGAGACTGCCTTTATTTTGGTTTCTGTTTCCTTTTTATTCACACTTAAGTTTACTTTTAGTATCCCAAGGTTCATTCTTTCTTTTCCTGCACACCTTAAACCCACATATCGTCAGTTGTCTGCAACTGGTGCAATAGTTTTTTACCAGCTATTTAAAGGCAATGGAAGGCAACGAGTGGATAGTCATCAAAAGAAATTTGGAGAGTTAATACAATGCTCTGAAGTGATTGAGTTTTTAAGGCTAAGCTTCTCATTTATCTGAACAGGGAAGTTTCCAGTATTTTTTTATTTATTTGCCGTTTTCGATTACGGCAGCAAGACATGGTTCTAATACGAAAATCATTTAAAAGCCGAGTGTTGCTCAGACACCAATGGAGAGATTGGGCATTCTGGGGGAGACAGGAATAAAAACAAACGTACCAGGGAGAAGGCTGACGTGGGGGTGTCATTAGGTGTGTAATAAAAAATATATCTAAATAAACCGGACATTTAGTCAGTCGAATGTGTATTAGGCCTGTATGAAGCGAGGTATTTCTTTGCTGGAAAAGACTGTGGCCTCGACTAACTCATCTGTCTGATTGACACTAGAAAACATGTAGGAGCAAGTACAGCATTGCCGAAGATCATAATGTAAGAAAAAATATCTAGAACAATCCTTTATACAAAAGTGAATGTCAAATGGCTAATGATAACGATCGTATAATACACTGTACAAAAGAATTAAAGGACCACATGTGTGAACGTCTGGTACGTTAAATCTACTTTTATACAGGCGGTATCTTTGGTCTTATTGTCTGGATTGAGATCTTCGCTTTCAGTGAAGGCAACAATTAAAATCATTCGCCATCTACTGGCCGGCCGTTTTGGCCGAGCGGTTCTAGGCCCTTCAGTCTGGAACCGCGAGACCGCTACGATCGCAGGTTCGAATCCTGCCTCGGGCGTGGATGTGTATGATGTCCGTAGGTCAGTTAGGTTTAAGTAGTTCTAAGTTCTAGGCGACTGATGACCTCAGATGTTAAGTCCCATAGTGCTCAGAGCCATTTGAACCATTTGAGCCATCTATTGGCTGTGTCAGGTGATCCTTAGGAGGAAGTGACTGCCGGTGTCCCAGTGTTTCCTAGTGAGGCACATAGATGACAGTTGTCATCTGTGAAGGTTGTATTCAGTCAAATATATGCAATGCAACTTCTTAATGTAGTGCAAGTTGCAAAAGCAGTCTGTTCGTTCCAAAAAGGATGGACTTCTAGATATTTTGATGCAGATGCCAATGCCTGTCCGTGTGTCATCCATAGGTTGCGGACACGCTACAGAGAGATAAGTCAGGGCAGAAGGCGCATTGGACAAGGTCGACGACATATTACAAACCCACGTGAAAACGGACAACTGAGCATTTCTGCGTTAGGCTGTCGTACGGATATCGCCAGAACACAGTAAGACAATCTCAGAATCGCCACTGGAGCAGCCTTGTCCAATCAAACTTCAATGAACAGGTTATGACGAAGGACGTCACGATCTAGACGTCCTGTTCGAGTATCACGCTTGACACAACAACATCTTGCAGCATTCCTTCTGTTCTTGCGTCTCATGGCAACTGAAAACTTCGTTACTGGTGAAATGTGTTATTCGCAGATGAGTCCAGATACCTTCCAATGAAAGGTGATGGTAGTGTTTGTGTGCGAAGATCTGTGTTGAGCAGCACATTCCAGGAAATCGACAGATTTGCTAGGTTCTGTGACATTTTGGGGACGCTTCAGTGTTGACAAACATACAGATCTTGCTGTTATCCACAGTCGTCTTACCGACAGGAAGAACATCGATCAGATCCTGTGTAAGGTGTCAAACAAACAACACACCTTACATTGAATTCCTGAAATAATTCCGGTTAAATTGATATGTCACATGATATACTTACGTGAAATTGCACGAATTTTATTGAAATGTAGATCGAATAAACAAGACAGCATTTCGTGAATATAAACCACTTAAACTTACTCTAGTAATGAGATGCAAGTAATTTCCCAGACCCGAGCTACAAGACACAGTTCTGAGGGAAGGAGAATTTTACGACAGAACACCCATCCTTCGTTCGACTAAAAACTTCATAGCGGCACGTCTAGTGAACACAATGAGGCGCTAGAGCCACAGCATAGGCCACCGGCAGAGCAGCCCTTGTCCCTGCTTTTAACGATGACCCAAGCCTTTGGAAAGCCTTTCTACAGGAACACAACTGAAGATGGCAAGTAAACGTTCGGAGAAACCCCACTCAAAACACTGGTGACTCGCTGTAGTCACCTGTGTTAAAACTCGCATGAAAGAAAAAGCTGTTTATCTCTGTATTATATAGCAGAAGTTAAACTCTGCCGTACAAAACAAAAAAACAACGCCTGTGATAGGCTACAAAATCTCTAGTGGGTGGAGTCATAACAAGTATGAATGCTCTGATTGGCCAGAAAGAAAACCTGTGGCCACCAGCTTTGATATAGGCAAATTGTAGAGAGAAAAATTCGGTTTTGCTCTTGCAGAAAATCGTCGAGTCTTTGAGCAAGGCGACTCGCGCCACACTGAGACGATTGCGAGACTCATTATGTGAACACTTGTTCACAGGCTCATCTTAACTCGTAAGGAGTTAAACTGCAAAGTCTCTTAGTACAGAGAATCACACAGAGCACTGACAGTTAACACTTAATTTAGCTAGGGAACAACTAGGAATCTCAGTTTCACCGAAGACGTAGCAAATGTATCAAACTGGGGTTTAACATTCGAGAGAGATTTAAAATAAATTCTCAGGTTTACAGCTCGCGCCGACAGCCGCCACTGCCGCCACCAACACGAGCGCTTGTGCTACGCCAGTAAGTGGTTCAAATCGTTCAGATGGATCTAAGCACTATGCACTATGGGACTTAACATCTGAGGTCATCAGTCCCCTAGTTTTTTCTTGTTTTGTTTTTTTGTTTTTTTGTCGTCAGTCTACTGACTGGTTTGATGCGGCCCGCCACGAATTCCTTTCCTGTGCTAACCTCTTCATCTCAGAGTAGCACTTGCAACCTACGTCCTCAATTATTTGCTTGACGTATTCCAATCTCTGTCTTCCTCTACAGTTTTTGCCCTCTACAGCTCCCTCTAGTACCATGGAAGTCATTCCCTCATGTCTTAGCAGATGTCCTATCATCCTGTCCCTTCTCCTTATCAGTGTTTTCCACATATTCCTTTCCTCTCCGATTCTGCGTAGAACCTCCTCATTCCTTACCTTATCAGTCCACCTAATTTTCAACATTCGTCTATAGCACCACATCTCAAATGCTTCGATTCTCTTCTGTTCCGGTTTTCCCACAGTCCATGTTTCACTACCATACAATGCTGTACTCCAGACGTACATCCTCAGAAATTTCTTCCTCAAATTAACGCCGGTATTTGATATTAGTAGACTTCTCTTGGCCAGAAATGCCTTTTTTGCCATAGCGAGTCTGCTTTTGATGTCCTCCTTGCTCCGTCCGTTATTGGTTATTTTACTGCCTAGGTAGCAGAATTCCGTAACTTCATTGACTTCGTGACCATCAATCCTGATATTAAGTTTCTCGCTGTTCTCATTTCTACTACTTCTCATTACCTTCGTCTTTCTCCGATTTACTCTCAAACCATACTGTGTACTCATTAGACTGTTCATTCCGTTCAGCAGATCATTTAATTCTTCTTCACTTTCACTCAGGATAGCAATGTCATCAGCGAATCGTATCATTGATATCCTTTCACCTTGTATTTTAATTCCACTCCTGAACCTTTCTTTTATTTCCATCATTGCTTCCTCGATGTACAGATTGAAGAGTAGGGGCGAAAGGCTACAGCCATGTCTTACACCCTTCTTAATACGAGCACTTCGTTCTTGATCGTCCACTCTTATTATTCGCTCTTGGTTGTTGTACATATTGTATATGACCCGTCTCTCCCTATAGCTTACCCCTACTTTTTTCAGAATCTCGAACAGTTTGCACCATTTTATATTGTCGAACGCTTTTTCCAGGTCGACAAATCCTATGAAAGTGTCTTGATTTTTCTTTAGCCTTGCTTCCATTATTAGCCGTAACGTCAGAATTGCCTCTCTCGTCCCTTTACTTTTCCTAAAGCCAAACTGATCGTCACCTAGCGCATTCTCAATTTTCTTTTCCATTCTTCTGTATATTATTCTTGTAAGCAGCTTCGATGCATGAGCTGTTAAGCAGATTGTGCGATAATTCTCGCACTTGTCAGCTCTTGCCGTCTTCGGAATTGTGTGGATGATGCTTTTCCGAAAGTCAGATGGTATATCGCCAGACTCATATATTCTACACACCAACGTGAATAGTCGTTTTGTTGCCACTTCCCCCAATGATTTTAGAAATTCTGATTAAATGTTATCTATCCCTTCTGCCTTATTTGACCGTAAGTCCTCCAAAGCTCTTTTAAATTCCGATTCTAATACTGGATCCCCTATCTCTTCTAAATCGACTCCTGTTTCTTCTTCTATCACATCAGACAAATCTTCACCCTCATAGAGGCTTTCAATGTATTCTTTCCACCTATCTGCTCTCTCCTCTGCATTTAACAGTGGAATTCCCGTTGCACTCTTAAGGTTACCACCGTTGCTTTTAATGTCACCAAAGGTTGTTTTGACTTTCCTGTATGCTGAGTCTGTCCTTCCGACAATCATATCTTTTTCGATGTCTTCAAATTTTTCCTGCAGCCATTTCGTCTTAGCTTCCCCTAGTACTTAAACCTAACTAACCTAAGGACATCACACATATCCATGCCCGAGGCAGGATTCGAACCTGCGACCGTAGCAGCAGCGCGGTTCCGGACTAAAGCGCCAGTAAGTGACATTCAATCGACACTTAGAACTGCGGTCGACTCCGTCTCTCTTATCTTTTGCACATTCAACAATGACCTGTAGTTAAACATATTCATGATTGTCGGGCTTAATTGAAGCAGAAACGGGACATACCCGATTTAACGAAAAGAATTGATCAGACACTGTAGAGTGCTTTGTAACCTAAAGTTATTGAGCTGTTTTAAATGAGTACTTCTTTCTGATTGCTCTTTACCGACCCCATCCACTAATTGGTTATTTTAATTGTGCATTTTTCTTAATTGATATTTCTGGCCCCAATTGTATTTAGTTGGTCATGAACCATCTTACTATTAAAGAACCTCAGAATAGTTAGAAATTTCGCTTCACAGTTGTGAACACCTCATACCAATATTTTACCATCCTGTACGTATTATTATCCTCCCCCCATGAAACATGGACCTTGCCGTTGGTGGAGAGGCTTGCGTGCCTCAACGATACAGATAGCCGTACCGTAGGTGCAACCACGATGGAGGGGTATCTGTTGAGAGGCCAGACAAACATGTAGTTCCTGAAGAGGGGCAGCAGCCTTTTCAGTAGTTGCAAGGGCAACAGTCGGGATGATTGACTGATCTGGCCTTGTAACATTAACCAAAACGGCCTTGCTGTGCTGGTACTGCGAACGGCTGAAAGCAAGGGGAAACTACAGCCGTAATTTTTCCCAAGGACATGCAGCTTTACTGTATGGTTAAATGATGATGGCGCCCTCTTGGGTAAAATATTCCGGAGGTAAAATAGTCCCCCATTCGGATCTCCAGGAGGGGACTACTCAAGAGGATGTCGTTATCAGGAGAAAGAAAACTGGCGTTCTACGGATCGGAGCGTGGTATGTCAGATCCCTTAATCGGGCAGGTAGGTTAGAACATTTAAAAAAGACTTCTGGTCAGGTGAATACAGGATTATAAATACAAAATCAAATAGGGGTAATGCTGGAGTGTGGGTAAGCTACTACAAACAGCAAAGTGAACGTATTATAGTGGCCAAGATAGACACGAAGCCCACGCCTACTACAGTAGTACAAGTTTATATGCCAACTAGTTCTGCAGATGACGAAGAAATTGAAGAAATTTATAATGAGATAAAAGAAATTATTTAGGTAGTGAAGGGAGACGAAAATGTAATAGTCATGGATGACTGGAATTCGAGAGTAGGAAAAGGGAGGGAAGGAAACATAGTAGGTGAATATGGATTGGGGGTAAGAAATGAAAGAGGAAGCCGTCTGGTAGAATTTTGCACAGAGCATAACTTAATCATAGCTAACACTTGGTTCAAGAATCATAAAAGAAGGTTGTATACCTGGAAGAATCCTGGAGATACTAAAAGGTATCAGACAGACTATATAATGGTAAGACGGAGATTTAGGAACCAGGTTTTAAATTGTAAGACATTTCCAGGGGCAGATGTGGACTCTGACCACAATCTATTGGTTATGAACTTGTAATGTTGTTGCTTTAATTTGCTATGAAAGCGGTGCTGATAGACAATAAAAGCGGGTTAAAAGTTGTGAGCTGTCTGGGGAAGTTAACCTTGCATTACTGCGCAACTGTTTCAGCAGGTATCCAGTCTAGCTTACCAAATTCCCAACCAGACGAACATTAATTATAATCTTTTAATAGTCATACGACAACCGGTGATATATATATATATCTAAAAGAGAATTTAAATAAAAAGAAATAAATCAGTTTATATTTGGAAATTTATTTTAACATTGATCATTGAAATTTCAGCATATTAAACTTGATTCATAACTAAACTGGTGCCTTATTTAGGATTGTGAAAATGTGAGGTTGT
Source organism: Schistocerca cancellata (assembly GCF_023864275.1). Taxonomy (NCBI): domain Eukaryota; kingdom Metazoa; phylum Arthropoda; class Insecta; order Orthoptera; family Acrididae; genus Schistocerca; species Schistocerca cancellata. Next base: position 559,639,865 of record NC_064631.1, on the reverse strand, counting down.
AATCTTACGGAACACATCAAATATGGAGCCAAGATTGGGAGACTGCATACAACACTGCATTCATAAAATAACACACGAAGAACGTTGAAACATATGCAAGAGGAAATTAACCACAACCAACCGATTCAATTTTCACCCAAAGAAGTTACGTTCGTAGCACAATCCTGTCCATCATTTAATTACCACACACTGCTTTACTAAATTCATACTAACTCTCTGTGAAATCTTCCCAAAAAGCTCAGGGCTACTTTGATGATTACACCACATGCTTCACGTGGTCAACTTGGTTTACACAAAGAGTGTAACTCCACAATAATTTTGATAATTAAAATAAATTAGATCGAAAAGCAATTTACAAAAGAAAAACCTCGAACTGGTTACTATCGTCTTACTATTAACCTGATGGTCAAACAATTGTATAAGCACGTGGTACTGGTCTCACAAAGTACACCCCACGTGGGTTGAACATAAAGAAAAGTTGCTATATTGAAAAATATTGTCAAGACGAGACGTTATAATCTCACGCACATTCGCATTGAAGATTGATGATGCTAGATAGAGTTACTGATCAACATGTGGTTCCACTTTACTCATAAAGTAGTGACAAAGCAACTACCGGAATATATTCTGAACTTCACTCTCGAATTCCACTGCATTGCAATTTAAGATAACATTAGATATTTTAGAGCTAAACCTGAGATAAAGGTGATTAAATATTCAGTTAGGCTGAACTTAAAAAATCCATTGTCCTACGGACTTAGCAGACACGCACTTAGCCGGAGATCTTACCACTTCAGACGCTCGCCACGGACAGACTGCCGTAGTCCCTTCCTGAGGGTGGCTCACAAATACAAACGGAAGTGGCCAGAGGGGCAGCTTCCTATACCAACATGACAAGGGACGGACAGGACCATACTAAGGATAGAAACCTCTTTGCTTTTAGAAAGCGTAGTTACCTGTTCCGACGTTGGTCCTACTGTTCTCTAGCAGACAGGGTTGTCTGCTACCCTCAAGCATGCAACTAGAAATACATTTGCTCATTCATCCTCTCACACAGAAGGGAAGGGTGATGACAGTATCTTATCATATACAGTATATAAAAGAAAGCGGATGTAGGTTCTGTATGAGACTGTGTGACATGAATTAGATATAAACTGTGTTTTAAAGTGTAGTAGTGTGACAGATCGTTCTTGTTTATGTGTAAAAGTAACACGTTCCACTACTCAGTCTCCTCCCAGATAGTCAGAAACGCCACAGTAAATTTAGAAGAGGAATTTATGCCGTAAATGACAACAGTTTTAAGAAATTAACATGAAAGGAATCCAACAGAGACCTTTCAAACTGTAATTAAAACTGAAGAAATTGAAAAAGGTGGGAATTTAAGGAGATGGGAGCTGGATAAATTGACTAAACCAGAGGTTGTACAGAGATCCCGGGACAGCATAAGGGAACAATTGACAGGAATGGGGAAAAGAAATACAGTAGAAGAAGAATTGGTAGCTCTGAGGGATGAAGTAGTGAAGGCAGCAAAGGATCAAGTAGGTAAAAAGACAAGGGCTAGTAGAAATCCTTGGGTAACAGAAGAAATATTGAATTTAATTGATCATCATCATCATCATCATCATCATTTAAGACTGATTATGCCTTTCAGCGTTCAGTCTGGAGCATAGCCCCCCTTATACAGTTCCTCCATGATTCCCTATTCAGTGCTAACATTGGTGCCTCTTCTGATGTTAAACCTATTACTTCAAAATCATTCTTAACCGAATCCAGGTACCTTCTCCTCGGTCTGCCCCGACTCCTCCTACCCTCTACTGCTGAATCCATGAGTCTCTTGGGTAACCTTGTTTCTCCCATGCATGTAACATGACCCCACCATCTAAGCCTGTTCGCCCTGACTGCTACATCTATAGAGTTCATTCCCAGTTTTTCTTTGATTTCCTCATTGTGGACACCCTCCTGCCATTGTTCCCATCTACTAGTACCTGCAATCATCCTAGCTACTTTCATATCCGTAACCTCAACCTTGTTGATAAGGTAACCTGAATCCACCCAGCTTTCGCTCCCATACAACAAAGTTGGTCGAAAGATTGAACGGTGCACAGATAACTTAGTCTTGGTACTGACTTCCTTCTTGCAGAAGAGAGTAGATCGTAGCTGAGCGCTCACTGCATTAGCTTTGCTACACCTCACTTCCAGTTCTTTCACTATGTTGCCATCCTGTGAGAATATGCATCCTAAGTACTTGAAACCGTCCACCTGTTCTAACTTTGTTCCTCCTATTTGGCACTCAATCCGTTTATATTTCTTTCCCACTGACATTACTTTCGTTTTGGAGATGCTAATCTTCATACCATAGTCCTTACATTTCTGATCTAGCTCTGAAATATTACTTTGCAAACTTTCAATCGAATCTACCATCACAACTAAGTCATCTGCATATGCAAGACTGCTTATTTTGTGTTCACATATCTTAATCTCACCCAGCCAGTCTTTTGTTTTCACCGTATGATCCATAAATAATATGAACAACAGTGGAGACAGGTTGCAGCCTTGTCTTACCCCTGAAACTACTCTGAACCATGAACTCAATTTACCGTCAACTCTAACTGCTGCCCAACTATCCATGTAAAGACCTTTAATTGCTTGCAAAAGTTTGCCTCCTATTCCATAATCTTGTAGAACAGACAATAACTTCCTCTTAGGAACCCGGTCATATGCCTTTTCTAGATCTATAAAGCATAGATACAATTCCCTGTTCCACTCATAACACTTCTCCATTATTTGTCGTAAGCTAAAGATCTGGTCCTGACAACCTCTAAGAGGCCTAATTGATAAAAGGAGAAAATACAAAAATGCACTAAATGAAGCAGGCAAAAAGGAATACAAACGTCTCAAAAATGAGATCGACAGGAAGTGCAAAATGGCTAAGCAGGCATGGCTAGAAGACAAATATAAGGATGTAGAGGCTTATCTCACTAGTGGTAAGTGAGATACTGCCTACAGGAAAATTGAAGAGACCTTTGAAGAAAAGAGAGGCACTTGTATGAATATCAAGAGCTCAGATGGAAAAACAGTTCTAAGCAAAGAAGGGAAAGCAGAAAGATGGAAGGAGTATTAGAGGGTCTATACAAATGCGATGAACTTGAGGACAATATTATGGAAATGGAAGAGGATGAAGATGAAGATGAAATGGGAGATACGATACTGCGTGAAGAGTTTGACAGAGCACTGAAAGACCTGAATCGAAACAAGGCCCCGGGATTAGACAACATTCCATAAGAACTACTGACGGCCTTGCGAGAGCCAGTCCTGACAAAACTCTACCATCTGGTGAGCAAGATATATGACACAGCCGAAATACCCTCAGACTTCAAGAAGAATATAATAATTCCAATCCCAAAAAAAGCAGGTGTTGACAGATGTGAAAATTACCGAACTATCAGTTTAATAAGTCACTGCTGCAAAATACTAACGCGAATTCTTTACAGACGAATGGAAAAACTGGTAGAAGCCGACCTCGGGGAAGATCAGTTTGGATTCCGTAGAAATGTTGGGACACGTGAGGCAATACTGACCTTACGACTTATCTTAGAAGAAATATTAAGGAAAAGCAAACCTACGTTTCTAGCATTTGTAGACTTAGAGATAGCTTTTGACAATGTTGACTGGAATACTCTCTTTCAAATTCCAAAGGTGGCAGGGGTAAAATACAGGGAGCGAAAGGCTATTTACAATTTGTTCAGAAACCAGATGGTAGTTATAAGAGTCGAGGGGCATGAAAGGGAAGCAGTGGTTGGGAAGGGAGTGAGACAGGGTTGTAGCCTCTCCCCGATGTTATTCAATCTGTATATTGAAACAAGGAAGGAAATAAGGAAACAAAAGAAAAATTTGGAGTAGGTATTAAAATACAGGGAGAAGAAACAAAAACTTTGAGATTCGCCGATGACATTGTAATTCTGTCAGAGACAGCAAAGGACTTGGAAGAGCAGTTGAAAGGAATGGATAGTCTCTTGAAAGGAGGATATAAGATGAACATCAACAAAAGCAAAACGAGGATAATGGAATGTAGTCGAATTAAGTCGGGTGATGCTGACGGAATTAGATTAGGAAATGAGACACTTAAAGTAATAAAGGAGTTTTGCTATTTGGGGAGCAAAATAACTGATGATTGTCGAAGTAGAGAGGATATAATATGTAGACTGGCAATGGCAAGGAAAGCGTTTCTGAAGAAGAGAAATTTGTTAACATCGGGTATAGATTTAAGTGTCAGGAAGTCGTTTCTGAAAGTATTTGTATGGAGTGTAGCCATATATGGAAGTGAAACATGGACGATAAATAGTTTAGACAAGAAGAGAATAGAAGCTTTCGAAATGTACGAGTAGTACTACAGAAGAATGCTGAAGATTAGATGGGTAGATCACATAACCAATGAGGAGGTATTGAATAGGATTGGGGAGAAGAGTTTGTGGCACAACTTGACTAGAAGAAGGGATCGGTTGGTAGGACATGTCCTGAGGCATCAAGGGATCACAAATTTAGCATTGGAGGGCAGCGTTGAAGGTAAAAATCATAGAGGGAGACCAAGAGATGAATACACTAAGCAGATTCAGAAGGATGTAGGTTGCAGTAGGTACTGGGAGATGAAGGAGCTGGCACAGGATAGAGTAGCATGGAGAGCTGCATCAAACCAGTCTCAGGACTGAGGACCACAACAACAGCAACAACAACAACGTATTATAATGTCTCATGAAGTTATACTTCGAGTGAAAATAAACCTTAATAACGAAAATCTAAGATTTTCATTTTTTGCTAAAGTATAGTTTTGCCTGAACCCGTACACTAACTTCTGTTAGCGATAATGTTTCCTTTACAGCAAGTGTAGTGGAACCACACTGAGATCATTATCTGATTACATCAGCTGCCCACATTGCTGCACTCTTCTGGACTCTGCAAGTGTGAGATGGTATCTTCCTACCTTGCAGGCCGTAGGTTCAACACCAAATTCCTAAAACACTCACAGAGCGTCCTTGCACAACTGTGGTAGGATGACAGAGCATAACCAGTCCCACACATGTTAGACCTGTTGGACCCTGTGGTGACTGCTGCATATTGTGGTGGCCCTGAATTACTTCTTATGCCAGGGTCTGTGAGGCTGCGTCAGCAGGGATGTCTTGCGAGACCTGGACATTGAAGTAATGGAATGGTCGATGAACTGTCCAGACCTAAACCCCACCTAACATAAGCAGGACTTTCATGACAGACGTGTCTGTGGCTGTCCTGTTCCACCACAGACTCTCCAAAAACTCTCATGGGCACTCATTAGCATATGGGGATGAATACCACAAGGTGACTACCGTAGACTTTTACAGAGCATGCCACCCTGTGATAAACGTTTGTGGGGCGCAAAGGGGTTACTGAAGTTCTCAACGTCCACTGTAAAGCAACCAGGATAATGGGATGAGTGTCTGATCTCACTTTATTTCCAACACTTGTCGAGAATTTCAGTTCTTTTTATGTAAACGATCAGTGATGTAATGACGTTTTATTGTACACTTAATTTGTGAAAGATAAAGGTATAATTTGGAAACATACCCACTCCTCAGCTATTGATCAGTGGCCTATGGTAAACGCTCAAAATTCATGTTCCTCTAATGCCTAATTGTTCTGAGCATTGTAGCCGAAGAGCAGCAATATGACTACTGTCCACCATGACCGCCACTTCGTCTCCATTTGGGGTGCATGGATTTATAAATGAAATGATAAGTGGGATGGGACGCTGGCCATCAACAGAGCCTCATACAGGGTGTTTAAAAAATGACCGGTATATTTGAAACGGCAATAAAAACTAAACGAGCAGCGATAGAAATACACCGTTTGTTGCAATATGCTTGGGACAACAGTACATTTTCAGGCAAACAAACTTTCGAAATTACGGTAGTTACAATTTTCAACAACAGATGGCGCTGCGGTCTGGGAAACTCTATAGTACGATATTTTCCACATACCCACCATGCGTAGCAATAATATGGCGTAGTCTCTGAATGAAATTATCCGAAACCTTTGACAACGTGTCTGGCGGAATGGCTTCACATGCAGATGAGATGTACTGCTTCAGCTGTTCAATTGTTTCTGGATTCTGGCGGTACACCTGGTCTTTCAAGTGTCCCCACAGAAAGAAGTCACAGGGGTTCATGTCTGGCGAACAGGGAGGCCAATCCACGCCGTCTCCTGTATGTTTCGGATAGCCCAAAGCAATCACACGATCATCGAAATATTCATTCAGGAAATTAAAGACGTCGGCCGTGCGATGTGGCCGGGCACCATCTTGCATAAACCACGAGGTGTTCGCAGTGTCGTCTAAGGCAGTTTGTACCGCCACAAATTCACGAAGAATGTCCAGATAGCGTGATGCAGTAATCGTTTCGGATCTGAAAAATGGGCCAATGATTCCTTTGGAAGAAATGGCGGCCCAGACCAGTACTTTTTGAGGATGCAGGGACGATGGGACTGCAACATGGGGCTTTTCGGTTCCCCATATGCGCCAGTTCTGTTTATTGACTAAGCCGTCCAGGTAAAAATAAGCTTCGTCAGTAAACCAAATGCTGCCCACATGCATATCGCCGTCATCAATCCTGTGCACTATATCGTTAGCGAATGTCTCTCGTGCAGCAATGGTAGCGGCGCTGAGGGGCCGCCGCGTTTGAATTTTGTATGGATAGAGGTGTAAACTCTGGCGCATGAGACGATACGTGGACGTTGGCGTCATTTGGACCGCAGCTGCAACACGGCGAACGGAAACCCGAGGCCGCTGTTGGATCACCTACTGCACTAGCTGCGCGTTGCCCTCTGTGGTTGCCGTACACGGTCGCCCTACCTTCCAGCACGTTCATCCGTCACGTTCCCAGTCCGTTGAAATTTTTCAAACAGATCCTTTATTGTATCGCTTTTCGGTCCTTTGGTTACATTAAACCTCCGTTGAAAACTTCGTCTTGTTGCAACAACACTGTGTTCTAGGCGGTGGAATTCCAACACCAGAAAAATCCTCTGTTCTAAGGAATAAACCATGTTGTCTACAGCACACTTGCACGTTGTGAACAGCACACGCTTACAGCAGAAAGACGACGTACAGAATGGCGCACCCACAGACTGCGTTGTCTTCTATAACTTTCACATCACTTGCAGCGCCATCTGTTGTTGAAAATTGTAACTACTGTAATTTCGAAAGTTTGTCCGCCTGAAAATGTACTGTTGTCCCAAGCATATTGCAACAAACGGTGTATTTCTATCGCTGCTCGTTTAGTTTTTATTGCCGTTTCAAATATACCGGTCATTTTTGAAACACCCTGTATATATATAAATATATATATATATATCACTAGCGGCCCTTGCCGTGTTTCTCTATTTGTACGTGAAGGCTAATGTCAGGAACTACTGAAGGCGCTGGGTTGGTGCATAAGTTTTCCATACGTTTAATAAACACAACAGATACGCATAACAGAGACGTTAGTCATCAATAATACGAGGGTCCTCTACAAAGTAAGTTCCGTTTCTATTTCTATCCGCAGCAGCGCTACGATCGCAGTTTCGAGCATGCGCGGCAGTTACTCTGACTCAAGGAGAAGACATGTACGCTATTTTCAGATCGCTCCTGACGACATGTGCTTTTTAGTGCTTCTTTATAATGTCAGCCGTAATCGAAAATGCCACCGCGTGTGAAATCAAATCTGTGATTCGTTTTCTAAACGCAAAGAAAGTTAAACCAAAGGAAATTCGTCGGCAAATCTGCGAGGTTTACGGACAAAAGGCTATGAGTGAGTCAATGGTTAGAAGATGGGTCAGACTGTTCAGTGAAGGACGTGATCAAGTGCACGATGAAGAACGAAGTGGACGCCCGTCTGTGGTTACTGATGAACTGGTTCACACAATTGAAGAGAAGATTAAGCACAGCCGTAAGTTTACACTTAATGCCCTTGTTATGGGAGTCCCGCAAATCTCACGATCACTAATTCATGAAATTGTTACTGAATAACTTAAATTTCGAAAACTTTAATCACATTGGGTACCCAAAACTCTTACTGAACATACAAAAAACAATGGATGGGCAGTCCACTTCAGTTTTTGACACGCTACAATGAAGAAGGCGATGGTTTTCTTTCTCGGATAGTCATAGGGGATGAAACTTGGGTATCGTACGACGCCCCTGAAACAAAACGGCCATCAATGGAATGGAGGCACACTGCATCCCCAACGAAGGTTAAGCCTAAGCAAATCTTGACACCTCGAAAAGTCACGTGCACCGTTTTTTGGGACAGAAAAGGCATTTTGCTGATTGATTTCTTATCACGAGTCCAAACAATCAATGCACATGGTTACTGCGAGACCATTAAGAAATTGCCCCACGCAATACAGAACAAGCGCCGAGGATTACTGTCAAAAGGTATTGTTTTTGTTCACGATAATGCCCAACCTCACACGGCGAATGCGACCAAACAACTCTTACGGATATTTCACTGGGACGCGTTTGATCATCCTCCGTACAGCCCGGACCTCGCTCCTTGCTACTTTCATTTCTTCTTACACCTAAAATCTGTCCTTGGTGGTCAGCACTTCAACGATGATGACGAGCTGAAAGAACATATTACCACATGGTTGAATACACAGGCGGCAGCCTTCAATGAAGAAGGCATACAAAAACTTGTGCCACGCTATGACACGTGCCTACAAAATTTCGGAAGCTATGAAGAGAAGTAGTTTAAACAGTTGTAGATTTTTGTACAATAAATATTTTTTCTGTATCTGTACAGGTTTATTTTATATAACCAAACGGAACTCACTTTGTGGAGATACCTCGTATTTTCTCCTTCACTATTTAGAACAGTCTGCCAACGCTGGTGTAACTTTTCGATTCCGCGACTGTACAAATCATGTGGTTTTGAGGCAAAGAACTAATCGAGCCACGTTCGGAGCGAATTTTCATCCGGAGAGGAAGTTTATTGGAGGTTGTTCTATAGAGAGCGGAAAAGGTGAAAAATCTCAGGATGCAAGAGCAAGTCAATAACGTGGTGCTAAATGACTTCCCAATCCAGCTCCTATATAGCCTTTTTTTTTTTTTTTGTCAGTCTGGCAGAATGCGGGCGGACGTTATCTTGGAGTAGCGTCACTTCAAGCAGTCTTCCTGGTCGTTGTTCTTGGATTGCATCTGAAAAACCTCTCAGTTGTTGACAACAGCTGCAGTGATGGTTACACCTCAAGGAAGCAATTCGTAGTACACCACACAGTCACTGTTCCACCAGATACACAACATTATCTTTTGTGGACGCGCACACGTCTTTATTGGCGAGTTGTCGCTTTGTTTGGGCCTAACCATCCCTTTCTTATTCTCATGTTAACATAAAGACACCGTTTCACGTCACCAGTAACGATACAGGATAGGACTGGTCGGTGCTGTTCACGAGCCAATTGTCGACGAGCAACCAGAGATGTACATTCATACGGCCACCTGCTGATTTTTGTGATTTTGGCTTATTGCACACGGCACCTACACACCCGATTTTTGAACGTTCCACATTGTATACAAACGTCGCATGATTGTGGAATGATCACAGTTCATCACAAAATGGTTCAAATGGCTCTAGGCACTATGCCACTTAACATCTGAGGTCATCAGTCCCCTAGACTTAGAACTACTTAAATCTAACTAACCTAAGGACATCACACACATCTATTCCCGAGACAAGATTCGAACCTGCGACCAGTTCATCACATTCGCCAGTTCTCGACATGGCCCATCGTGGATTAGTACGTTTAAACGATCGGCATCAAACCCCGACGATATTCCTGAATGTGGAGAGTCACTAATGTCAAAACGATCCTCCTTTAAACGAGAAAACCATTTTCTTGCCGTGCTCTGTCCGCCGCTGCTGTCACCCCTCTATTTAACTCAAACAGAAGAATGTGTCGTAAATATTCCGATTTCTCCACTTGGCACTCCATTTTCTAGCGTCCACAGTTCCGCTCAATATGTCTAAATGACAATACATTAACTCACATAGCAACAGTCAACTACAAATGAAAAATGTCACTCGACAAATAAACGCTCAGCATCTGGTGTACCAACATGCGAAAAAAAAAACACTAAGAAGTTATGCATCAACCTAATATTTTGATACAGTTTTCACCAATAGATGGACTGATTCACAAGCAAGGTCAGTGTGAGTAATTTATTATCGCTACGCCACACACGTCGTCTATCTGGAGATGTTTAGTGCTACCCGTCCGAAGCCGCGGGTCGTTAATACATACGTTTCTTACTGAGTGAACAGTTACTCCATTGGTTAGCAGAATATGGAATGGGTGGGTTCAGGAGGGTAATACGGAACGCCGTGCTGGATCCCAGGGGCCTCGTATCACTAGCAGTCGAGATGACAGGCATGGCTGTAACGGATCGTGCAGCTACGTCTCAATCCCTGAGTCTACAGGTGGCGACGTTTGCAACTAGCATCTGCACCAACAGTTCGACGACGTTTGCAGCAGCATGGACTATCAGCTCGGAGACCATGGCTGCGGTTACCCTTGACGCTGCATCACAGATAGGAGCGCCTGCGATGGTGTACTCAACGACGAACCTGGGTGCACGAATGGCAAAACGTCGTTTTTTCGGATGAATCCAGGTTCTGTTGACATCATCATGATGGTCGCATACGTGTTTGGCGACATCGCGGTGAACGCACATTGGAAGCATGTATTCGTCATCGTCATACTGGTGTATCAACGGGCGTGATGGTATGGGGTGCCATTGGTTACAGGTCTCGGTCACCTCTTGTTCGCACTGACGGCACTTTGAACAGTGGACGTTACACTTCAGATGTGTTACGACCCGTGGCTCTACCCTTCATTCGATCCCTGCAAACTCTACATTTCAGCAGGATAATGCACGACCGCATGTTGCAGGTCCTGCACGGGCCTTTTCTGGATACAGAAAATGTTCGCCTGGTACCCTGGCCAGCACATTCTCCAGATCTCTCACCAACTCAAAACGTCTGGTCAATGGTGGCCGAGCAACTGGCTCGTCACAATACGCGAGTCAATCCTCTTGATGAACTGTGGTATCGTGTTGAAGCTGCATGGGCAGCTGTACCTGTACACGCCATCCAAGCTCTGTTTGACTCAATGCCGAGGCATATCAAGACCGTTATTACGGCCAGAGGTGGTTGTTCTGGGTACTGATTTCTCAGGATCTATGTACCCAAATTGCGTTAAATGTAATCACATGTCAGTTCTAGTATAATATATTTGTCCAATGAATACCCCTTTATCATCTGCACTTCTTCTTGGTGTAGCAATTTTAATGGCCAGTAGTGTATTAAAGCGAATGTAAATACATCTGCGATCTCGGAAAAAGGAGGCACATCCAGTGCCACAACAGTATTTCAATATCTTTAAAACTATAGAAGTTAATACTTCCCAGCAAATAAACATTCACAGATCGGCCAAATCGCTTCTTGCGATTGCAACAAACGATATCTCAGATGACAGCATTGCACTGTAGTTATCATCTCTGGAAGATATGTATTTGTACCTATTTTATTTATTGATTTATTACGTCTTTTACATCTTTTTTACTAAGTAAATGTTTGTCAGGACATCGTATTCTGCACATTTACACAACAAATGAACGCAGCATCAGTGCCTCACATTCTGTCATATTTGTGTTTTTATTTAATGAACGGTTTACTATTTTTTCCAGTAACTTTATTTAAATGTTGATTTCCAAACACTATGGGAGTCAAGTGGAGACTGGGACTTTTCGAGAGAACAGCACAAGGGAGCGATTCTGGGCACTTTATGTCGTGGAGGTGTTTGATTCTGCTGCTATCATACTTCTGAAGGGACTTTATACTTCCAGAGGTATGAAAGCGTTCCAAAGTAGGACTCTAACTTTTCCTTCTACTAGTATCGAAATGTACATAGACAGAGTATGAGTTACTATTCCTTGTACCATGTACGTTAATTTGTAAATCATCATGTTGAACCCTGAACGATTTTGAGCTGATGAATATTTTGTGTATTGTGATCTCGAAATGAACTTAGTTTTCACGTATCTTGCATGATTATTTAGGTTCGGGAGTTTGGTACCATTCTCGTAACACTCTCAATGTAATTTTACTACATTTGACAAGGGTATTTTCTGTTTGTATTTTAATCGAATACCGTAGGACCACTTCCTGTTTAATTTGAGATGTCCTTTCTTGAATAAACATCATTTAACGTAATTCTGTTCTCTAGGTATTTACGGACATTAGAACAGAATCCTTGTCATTAAATTATTCATGTAACTTTTATTTTGTATTTCTGTGTATTTTATTAATTCACTATTCTAGCCAATGCAGATACTATTTGTCTGGAGGAACACAGCTACAGGTTATTATTTTCAGCGAACTGGCTGTGGGGTATGACAGCAGACGTGCGTGGCTCGGCCCTATGACTACACCGAGCGATTTTTTTTAAACGGAGCAGTGCGTAGCCCAAGTACCTGAAATGCGAATAACCACAGGTAAAGACGGAATTCGTTTGCTCGTATTGAACGCTGTTTAGAGGAGCAACTACTCAGTTGTGCCCGTTAGATACCGCCGCATTTGAACCGTCGTCGTCCCCAACGAGAGTCCCGTGTGCTAACCTCTGCGCCACCTCACTCGGTGCGCAACAGGGTTCGCGGCGCTGGGCTGGGCAGATTAGCTACCACGTGAATGCTGGCGTCGCCGCTTAAGGGCGTGGTGGAGCCGATCACAAAGCGCTCTGCCCGGGAGCAGAGGGGAAGGGTAGGGGCGGGAAAGGAGGGGAAGGGAAGGGAAAGGAATGGAAAGGGATTACTTGACCCTGCCTGAGCGCTGGGAGGCGAGGAACTGTCTGAACCCACAGCAGCCAAACATCACCTGAAATTAGGACGAGCCGCCCTGAAACGTGAGTACGTTTCAAAGGCTTGCTTCGTACTCTGCAATTACGTGGCAACAACAAGCAATTCGTAAGCCGCCGGCCTCTCCTGTTTTTGGGTAGCAACGTGGCATCCAGAATTGGATGTCGCAGGGCTGCGTATTGCTACTGTGCGTCAGTGTGGATCCCTAAACAAAAGACAGGACGTGTAGGCGGGTTCTGGTTTGAAATGTGATGAATATTTTTCATGATATCTGAATTTTAAATATTGATGATCTGCCTGTTAGACCGACCGAAAACAGCCAAATATACACACACACACACACACACACACACACACAAAGAGCTGTTGTATCAATGCTATCGCAAAGTGCATTTGCCCACTGGAAATACTTTCACTGCTTATTTTCCGAATTACACAGCCGGTATGCGACATTCTGGTTCAAATGGCTCTGACCACTATGGGACTTAACTTCTGAGGTCATCAGTCCCCTAGAACTTAGAACTACTTAAACCTAACTAACCTAAGGTCATCACACACATCCATACCCGAGGCAGGATTCGAACCTGCGACCGCAGCGGTCGCGCGGTGCCAGACTGTAGCGCCTAGAACCGCTCGGCCACCCCGGCCGGGGCGACATTCTGGTTTTAGTCTTTATTAATATCTATAGAATTATTTGACCATTGCCACAAATGAAATGCTTACCACAAACATTGGCAGTTTCTGTAGGTTAGTAGAACGCTCAGCTACTGATTATACTTCCGACAGTAGATATTTTCTAGATGTGTCTGTGCTTTACTGACAACGATTTCAGTTTCCAGGTAAATCACACAACTAAACATGCGTGCTTGAGTAGCTTAGTCGGTAGAGCGCTTGCCTGCAGAAGGTGAAGATCCTGCGTTCCATTCCCAGTTCGGCATACAGTTTTAATCATGTGAGTACACACTCTGCTGCAGAGTGAAAAATTCATTCTGATCGATATATATATATATATATATATATATATATATATATATATATATAAAACTGTATATTAAAACTGTATGCCGAACTGGGAATGGAACGCAGGATCTTCACCTATATATATATATATATATATATATATATATATATATATATATATATATATATTGAAATGCAGGAGGATCTGCAGCGAATTGACGCATGGTGCAGGGAATGGCAATTGAATCTCAATGTATACAAGAGTAATGTGCTGCGAATACACAGAAAGATAGATCCTTTATCATTTAGCTACAAAATAGCAGGTCAGCAACTGGAAGCAGTTAATACCATAAATTATCTGGGAGTATGCATTAGGAGTGATTTAAAATGGAATGATCATATAATGTTGATCGTCGGTAAAGCAGATGCCAGACTGAGATTCATTGGAAGAATCCTAAGGAAATGCAATCCGAAAACAAAGGAAGTAGGGTACAGTACGCTTGTTCGCCCACTGCTTGAATACTGCTCAGCAGTGTGGGATCCGTACCAGATAGGGTTGGTACAAGACATAGAGAAGATCCAACGGAGAGCAGCGCGCTTCGTTACAGGATCATTTAGTAATCGCGAAAGCGTTACGGAGATGACAGATCAACTCCAGTGGATGACTCTGCAGGAGAGACGCTCAGTAGCTCGGTACGGGCTTTTGTCAAAGTTTCGAGAACATACCTTCACCGAAGAGTCAAGCAGTATGTTGCTCCCTCCTACGTATATCTCGCGAAGAGACCATGAGGATAAAATCAGAGAGATTAGAGCCCACACAGAGGCATACCGACAATCCTTCTTTCCACGAACAATACGAGACTGGAATAGAAGGGAGAACCGATAGAGGTACTGAAGGTACCCTCCACCACACACCGTCAGGTGGCTTGCGGAGTATGGATGTAGATGTAGATGTAGATGAACTAAAATTCACTGGAGGGATCAACTAAAAAACGCCTTCAGTCACAACTTTTCGTGTTTTATTAAGTGCACGATGCATTTCGGACCCTGTGGGTCAATCATCAGGTGTAATTTCTCTTAATACATGCATTATTTTTTTCTCTTTAATGACGTGAAATGCAAATTCCTGCCACGAAAAGGTTTGATGTTAGGTTATGAATTTCGTAAGTCAAACGCGGAAAGTATGTGCGAAACAGTGGAAAAGATGGACAGTGTAAACTTACCACATAATCCAGGAAAAGCGTTTTTAAAGTTTTAGCACCAGCCAACATTCTTTTCTCCATCGTTTTCGTACATGTCACTTCCCTCAAGAAGCACATTTGCATACACGAAAACGATGGAGAAAAGAATGTTGGCTGGTGCTAAAACTTTAAAAACGCTTTTCCTGGATTATGTGGTAAGTTCACATTGTTCATCTTTTCCACTATTTCGCACATTTTCAGCGTTTGTCTTGCGAAATTCATAACCTAACATCAAACCTTTTCGTGACAGGAATTTCCATTTCACCTCATTCAAGAGAAAAAGTAAAGCATCTATTAAGACAAATTACACCTCATGATGGACCCACATGGTCCTAAATGCATTGTGTACTTAATAAAACACGAAAAGTTGTGGCTGAAGGCGTTTTTAAATTCATTCCTCCAGAGTACTGAATACAGTTCCGTTTGAAGCTGCGAAATATGGATAAAATTAAAAAGTAACTAAAATTGCAGTAACAGAATCTGTAATTCTGTATTTAGTCACTTCTCGATAATACAACCACTACTCTTACTATGAACGTAAATCAATCCCTTTTATTTGCTTTTAGTGGTAATAATTTACAGAACGTAAGAACAAAAACGAAAACGAACCTCACACTACAACTACCGCAGAGTTTACATTGCATAATAATGACAGGTATTCCCTTACAAGGACTATACAGCTAGGAACTACACTCCTGGAAATTGAAATAAGAACACCGTGAATTCATTGTCCCAGGAAGGGGAAACTTTATTGACACATTCCTGGGGTCAGATACATCACATGATCACACTGACAGAACCACAGGCACATAGACACAGGCAACAGAGCATGCACAATGTCGGCACTAGTACAGTGTATATCCACCTTTCGCAGCAATGCAGGCTGCTATTCTCCCATGGAGACGATCGTAGAGATGCTGGATGTAGTCCTGTGGAACGGCTTGCCATGCCATTTCCACCTGGCGCCTCAGTTGGACCAGCGTTCGTGCTGGACGTGCAGACCGCGTGAGACGACGCTTCATCCAGTCCCAAACATGCTCAATGGGGGACAGATCCGGAGAT